>NW_010529973.1:18574-37315 GCF_000687285.1 Phaethon lepturus | reverse complement strand
CGGATACCTGGACTGGCTATTAAAGACTGATAGGTCTTTAAATGGGCTTTAAATGATAAATGGGCTGCTTTGCCAAATGAAGCTTTCAAAAAAAAAAAAAAGGTCAGTTTTATGGTATTGTAGCACAAAATGTCCCAACCTGGTAAGCTTTTTATTTAACTTTGAGTTTATTTTTAGCACTCATGAATTAATGAGACCTCTTTTTCCTCTCTGCGAGTTGAGTAGGGGATTCTCTATGTGGGCAGAGGGGCAGAGTCCTGGCCCTGCTTTAGTCCACAGTACGGGGCACAGGGGAGCGTGTGTCATCTGTTGAGCACACAGTATAGAGATCTCTGTTCATTCTCTAGAGACTGACTGTTACAGGCCCAGCTCAAAGAAACTGGACTTCCAGCTTGAGTTATAGTGATGAATGACTTTTAGCTGTAAAGATCTTCCTTTGATCCCTGATGTGCTGGTCAAACTGAATGTTTTATCAGTCTTTTCACCTAAGATTTATGTAGAAATGTCTGCTGCTGTGCAGTTCAAATCTGCCTCCAGCCTGAAGCCCTGAATGCCAAGCTTCATTTTGGTGTGATTTCCACACACCACCCTCTGCCCCCAAACTAGGATTAAAACAGATAGTCTCATTTGAGAAAAAATAGGAGAATGATTTTTTGCAAGGGTTTCCTTGCCCTGAGGTGCCAGTAACTAGTAGTCTGTAAATTATGGTGCCTGTGGACAAGCCGCAAGCCTGGTTTCTTATTCCTGAGGGAACTGCTAGATCCAAAGACCATATCTCTGTATAGACTTTCTGGGATATGAATTTATCCTTATTTGGGGTGGACAAAGTTGAACAAGCTATCTGCAAAGAGGAATAGCATACATAATTATAAAGGGACATGTCTAGAAAAGGATTACAACCAGTAGTAAGAACACAATTCTTACATGGTACCTTCATGCTCAGCTAACGTATCTGTAAATTGAATTGTTCAGCGTACCAGAAATCATAGGGAAGTCGGAGGGTATGAATGAATGTCGTGAGTTTAACTTCTTGTGTGATTGCAGGCAAGGGAGCCAAATTGCAATGTGTGTACTGAAGGTGTTACGTGGTTTTTAAATGCAGTCCAAAGCCATATTTTCTATTTTATGGCTAAGTGAGGACTAAGTCAGTGGCCCAAAAATTTTAGATGTTGATAAGTTCAGCCAGCAAACAATGCTTTACATGCGAAAAACCCTCTTGTGTGGTTATAGATGTTCGTAAGTAGATCAGAGGTTTACTTGGTGTGTCTTAAAGTTCAGGCCTGACATGTCTGTAAGGCTACAACAGTGTGTAATGTGATATTAGGAGGAAAAAAGAAGTTTTGAGAGAGATTAGATTTCAGTGAGATTTAAAATACTTCATCCAGTGATTTTAAGTGATAGAAGCACCAAAGGCTTTCAAATACTCTTCAGCATGCTTTAACTTTGAGTCATACGTATAGACTGTAGTGTTTGCATAAGAAAATACTGTGTGAGGTTGAAATAATTCCTCTCTTAAATGTGTAGTCATTTGATAGTGGAAATATAGTAATATCCAAGCATGAATAACATGCACTTATGCTTCTGCAGGATTATTTGCATCAAAGGACTATCATAAAATGACAGTTCAGTACCTGTCATTACAAAGAGTGGGCATGAACTGATGTTGTAATAATAAAAAGGACGATAAAGATTTTGGTTTCAGCAGAAATGTGGCAAACGCGGGCAGGCAGTATGGTTTCTAGAAGATGGACGTGTCATGAGAGGCTGGTGTCCTTTGTCTAAGTAAGTGCTGCCTATCTCTACTAATGTACTCAAACGCCTACCTGTTAAAAAAATAGTAAAGCAATTTGATTCCTGCCTGTGTTTATAAGGAAATCACATACAGATGGCATTGAAATTATGATTATTCAAAATACTTATAATGCCTCAGTGGGGACTTGCACAAAGTAGACAGACTTTAAACCAACACAAAATGCTCAAGATGAGGGAGAACTGTGCTGCTTTTGAGTAAAGTAGGAAGAGGAAGGGAACCTGCACAAGGGTTGTTGGTTCAAGGTTTCCTTATGTCCTTGACCACAGAGAGATCCCTGGCTCTCTCAGTATAGTCACTGTTTTTGCATAACTCAGCCCTTGTCCATGCCCAGCCATAGTGACTCCAAACTGTTAATTATGTTTTTCACACCCAGTAAAATGCAGCTGAGCTCCTCTCCATTCCCCCTAGCACTGAAGATCTGGTCTCTCATCCTTCGTGCTCCCTGCACCACCTCACCCTGGTTACACAAGTCAGCCAGTGAGCCAAGAGAAACCTCTGAGCTCTCTGGCTGTAACAATAGTTGGTGGGAGCCAGGTTTTTGCTGTATCATCCCTCTGAGGGATAGGGCAGGCAGGAGAAAGGGCCAGGGTTGGGGGTCACAGGGGCTGCTCAGTTCCCGGAGCAGAGAGGGACGCCCTCTCCCCAAACTCTCCTGTCGGAGGAGGCTGCATTGGCAGCCTTTGCAGCATGAGGCCATGGGAATGTGCTCCAAGTAGGACCTCTCATTTGGGACCTTGGTGGTAGGAGATCATGGTATGTGAAAGGGGAGTATTGAGGTTTTTGGATGTGCATGTAATATCCGTTCACCAGCTCAGGACTGGTTTGTCTCTCTTCTTAGCTGGTTTGTATCCTCAGGTTTTCCGTCATGCTCCAAGTCTCCATTAACAAGTGTTTGTTTATGTAGTACTTGCTCTAGGCCACTACCCGCCTAGCAAAGCATAATACACAACATCTAAACGAAGAAAGCAATGTGGGCTAATTAATTCCTGATTCGGGGGGGAAAAAAAAAGATAAATTCTTAAGTAAACGAAGTTTTCCTAAAGCTAAATAACCCTTCCCACCTACTTTCTCTCCTGTTGCACTCCTCCCTGGGTACAATGAAATGGCCACCCATGAAACATGCAGCTCAACTGAAAACGTAACGGGCTCAGTCAGGGTTTGGAGGAGCTCCAAGAGATGATCTTCAGGCAGCGCTGAGGAGAATTTTGCTGAACACCATCTCTAAAACACCATCTCTAAATGGGAGCACTCTAGTGACACAGAACAGCTTGGCCACTGTCCACTGGGAGATGGTGCTTTGCTTCTCCTGTTTGCTGAGCTGGGGCATTTGGGCTGGTATGTTCTCAGAGGTGAGCCTGAGCCCTAGGACCTGGGTCTCCCTGTTCTCTCTAGCCTTCTGCTCTCAGTGGATGGAGAGGCTCCTTCAGTGGATAATTCAGATTATATAAATCACTGTCCTTTGTTGACTTTCTTATCAGAGGGGCATATGAAAAACAGTTTCCTTAACTGCCTCAAGTGAATATCTTCCATCCCTGAGGCTCAGTCTTTGCTATTGTAGGAGCCTGGGTGGGAGAGGGGTTGCAACCAATCCTGGCGTGTGCTACGTGTCAGATGACTGTGACTACCTGTGTCCATGCTGCAAAAGGAAAAGCCTATAACTCTAATGTCGTCTTTCAGCAGCAGCTGACACCAAGGCTGTTTAGAGAAGGATTTTATCTGCCTGACACTAGCCAAAGAGCAGAGAGATGACTGGTCACACCACGCTCAATGTCTTCACTGTGGGATTCAGTGCACATCCCTTCCTTCTGCTCTAACCCACAGTTCCCCTTAACTCTGTGCTTGCGTATGGATTTGTATCCTCAAAGTATTTCTCCAGCTCTCAAGAGAGTCCCGCTGGGTAATCTTTATTGGTGACTACGAACTGACTGGATAGAGCAGGGCCTCCTGGGCTTGTTGCATTTGATTCCCTACAGGGCAAATCCTGAAGGCCTTTCTCCCAGTTTCAGTCAGTCCCATAATTGGGATTTCTCTTTCCCAGATTTGCTAATATCACTGTTGCCGGAGGGTATTCATTAGCTGAACACAAGATACTGGGGCTGGTCCAGGGATGGCTGAGTGAAATTATATGGGCTGTTTTATACTGGGGCTCAGAGAAGATAATCTATTTTTTAAAACTTGGGTTCAGTGGGAATATCACCTGTCAGCATCTGGCACTGTAAATTGCCATGTCAATTTGTTGGCAGAAACTATGAATGGGACCAAAAGTGCCCCTGATTTACACCACTCAAAGCTGATACTGTGGTTTTTTTTAGTGTCACAGGATACACAGGAAGAGCTAAAAAGCTCTTCTGGAAAAAAGGTTGAAGTTAGACATTTTCTTCCTACTCATGGGAGCTGAAAACTCAAGCTTACTGTAAACAGCCTTGGAAAACATTTTATGTTTCCAGAGTTCTGAATCCAAACATTTCCATGAAGCAGTGACACAGTTTGAGAGTAACACGCTTCTTTTCTTTTCATTAGTATATTTTTTCTAATAGATATACAAGTATTTTAAAATGCTCCTCGTGCTTTTAGGGACAAACATCTCCCTTCTCAGAGCAGATTTTGGTTGGAGGTGGGGAAAGGGAAATGTGTACTTCCTTAAATAAATACCTATATGTGTGTTTAGTATTTCTGGGTATTTTATTTTTCAAGCAGAAGCTGGACTTTTTTTTTTTATAATCATCGTTTAGTACTATGGAAAATGTGCACAGTTGTTTTGGCTGGATGGAGCAAAGCAGTGGGTTAAATTTTAGCACATTTAGTAGCACAGAGATCTCTGTGAAAGACAGGATTGTATTATGTAACAGCCCGGCTGCCAAATACTTCTGCTGGCAGTGGTCAGCCTTCTATGCACCATTGACATCAAAACCTAATGAGGTTTGATCCAGAGAAGGGATTTGAAAGGACGTCTTGTTTTTCTTCAGTCTTCACAAACTGAACTTGTTTAAAAAGGGGGAGAAAAAAAAAGATACAGAGTCTTGTTTGATAAATGAGGAAAAATAGTGTTTTTTCTCCGAAGTTTTGGCTGTTTATTGGTTTAACAACTATTGCTCAGAACAAGTCGTTTCTCTTTACGGTGTTTATCTTATCAGCTAACCTTCTGTGATGGATCGAGGGGGCTGGAGGTCGGGCCTGTATGTTTTCCCTCCACAGGGGCTTTCTGACAGCTTACTTTATCTCCTGTGCCTAATATTTATACATAGTCATGTTGACCATTCAGTACACATAGGATCAAACAAGTGTCCCACCTCCCTATGATGTGCATGCTAAGTAAAATATATCAGCAGGTAAGTGGGGTCAAGAAACACAGGAACATAACAAGACAGTGTGCAGGGGTGCCCAGCTCCATGAAGACTGCCACAGTGCTAGAAGCAATATAGCATGATATTGTGCCAGAGGTACTAGGCTTTTGCTGAAAAGCAGGTCTCACTAGTTTACCTAAAAATTAAGGGATCTGCTACTGGGTGAGAGAAAACGTTATCTAGCCTGATATTCTCTCTGACAATGACTGGTAACGACGGCTGGAAGGAAATGATCGGGGAGCAAGGCATGTGTTGAGTGGTCTGTCCCCTCACACAACACCGACCAGCAGGTTAGCCATATCCTGAATTGGAGATTTAATAGACTGTGACTCTGTGAATGTGTTTAATCCCATTTTGAACTCATATCACGTGGTCACAAGCTCCACAGTTTGTGTTGTGTGGAAAACGTTTTCCTCTGGTTTGTTTCTAACCTGCTCTCAGCTTACTTGGATCCAGGCTACTTTCTCCACGTTGTCATGTACAGGAACAGGGGAACACACCGGCTTATGCAAATGTGGAGCAGTGTTAGATCAGGTATCTTCCTTTTGTGTTTCTATTGTAGTGCAGACATAGCCGGTTTTGGCATAATATAAGGAGGTTTCAGCTTATGAGCTTGCCTCTTCATTGCCATGTTTTAGTGTTATTTTGTGGCAGAGTTGGTTTTAAGTAAGGATTTAAATGATCAGTGAGGTAGATTTAGAGATGTTTATTAAAAACAGCTTCCCATGAGGTGTAGTATAGTTTGTGTATCTGTGGAAAAAGGAATATGAAGCTTGTAGTTTGAAACAAATAGCAGAGTTGCCAGCACTAGCAAAATGGAGGCAGGAATGAACATATGGGTAGCATATTGAAAATTTTATGCAAGTACAGTGCTTGCCTTGGAAACGTATGGCAGGACATATCCCCTTACTTTAGCCTCACCTAGGAAGTTCAATATCCTTTTCCTCATTTGCCAGTGGGGAAGGAGGTGTAACCAGGGGTTAAATACCCCAAATGAAATCACCGAACAAGTCAGTGGCAGGGCTGGGATTGCAGTCCAGGAGCAGTGTTTTTCAGTTATATATTTAGTCTCCTGCCTGCATGTCTCTGGAAAAGTATTTCTGGTCACAGTGTTGGAAGTGTTAACTCAAATGAAGTTTGACAGTTATGCTTGTATTTCTGCTTTCATCTTGAAAGTTTCAGGGCTCTTTTGCCTGTTTAACAAGTCCTGTCAAAGCTGTTTAAGAGAAAACTAGAGCCCAGGATTATTGTTTAGTTTTTTCTTGTTCAGTGCTTCAGCTGTTGCCAAAGCTCTCTGATGGTTGCATGTGTAGGAACAGAAATGTGCTGATAAAGTCCAACTTTAGTGCCTGTGTTACCAACGGTACAGGAGTGGAATGTGAATGATAAACAGCACTGCCACGTGACAGACTGCATTTTGCATGCAGGTCTCGGCATCTGCTTCTCTCCCCTAGAATAGCTCCCAGTCTGCCAGGATCCTGGGCAGCTACAGAAAGCTGGTTGCTTATAAGGCAACCTGTTAGAGGAATGAGGTTGGGGTTTTTTTTCCCCCTTCTCTCTTTCTTTCCCCCTAGATTTTATTTCCAGAGGCCCAGCATGTTTCAGATGAGTATTGTGCCAATGAAAACATATCTGCATTTAAAAGTGGCATATGGTAAGAGTAGTCTGATATCACAACACTGGAGATCTCTCCTGTCAGGAAGGAGTGATTATGCTGAAATTTTTCTGGTCTAGCACAGTAATGACAGAGATGTTGAGATGTACACTCAGAAAGACTCAAGTAAGGCACTTAAACCCTGACCTGATTTGGATTTTTTGAAGTGCACAAGTTCACGTGCCTTTCAGGGAACTGTAAGTCTCAGCATCTGTGCAAATAATGTAAATTAATGAAACAGTCTTCAGACATCTTGGAAGAGGGACTCTAATGATAGGCCATAGAGCAGTGACTGATGGTGACAAGAAACTGCTGAGTCCCTTGGAAAAGGCAGGATGTGCAATTGCATCCATTTTGCTATCACATCCATATCTACTTTGCTATCCTGATTAAGATAGGGATAAATGAGGGTTAGCAGGTTATGCTTGTATATCCTGAAAATTTTGGGTTTAGCGAGTGTGCTGGGTTTGGCTGGGATAGAGTTAATTTTCTACATAGTAGCTGGTATGGGGCCATGTTTTGGATTTGTGCTGGAAACAGTGTTGGTAATACAGGGATGTTTTTGTTACTGCTGAGCAGTCAAAGTTTACACAGTCAAGGCCTTTCCTGCTTCTCACATCTCCCCACCAGCATGTAGTCTGGTGGTGCACAAGAAGCTGGGGGGGGACACAGCTGGGACAGCTGACCCCAACTGACCAAAGGGACATTCCATACCATAGGACATCATGCTCAGCATATAAAGCTGGGGGGAAAAAGGAAGTGAGGACGACGTTTGGAGTGATGGAGCCCATCTTCCCAAGTAAGTGTTACGCGTGATGGAGCCCTGCTTTCCTGGAGATGGCTGAACACTTGCCTGCCGATGGAAAGTGGTGAATGAATTCCTTGTCTTGCTTTGCTTGTGTGCATGACTTTTGCTTTACCTATTAAACTGCCTTTATCTCAACCCACGAGTTTTCTCACTCTTACTCTTCTGATTCTCTCCCCCATCCCACTAGGCGGAGTGAGCGAGTGGCTGCATGGGGCTTAGTTAATGGCTGGGGTTAAACCACGACAGCAAGTGTACCTTTATTTTAACAGCTCTTGCATTTGTAGGAATGGGTTGTTTAAACAACAGATATGACTGAAAACTAAGCCAAACTTATTTTGCTGAAAATCAAATCTTAAAGTTTTCTTGTTCCTTGAGAAAGCTGGTTGGGGACACAGTTCTTTAACTCATTATCATTTTCAGCTTGCATTCTTAGCAGATCTTGCGGTAGGGAGGCATGCTAGCATTCATGCCCTGTTTGTGGTTTGCTTGGGTTTGTGTGTGGGTTTAGTGCAATCTCAAGCAATCCACACTTGGATTGTGAGTGTTTCATAAATAAACATCATGGAATGGAATAATTTTGTAGTTCAGTCTTGTCGTCTTAGTGAAAGTAGATGTCACTGAGAGGATGGACGTAGTAAAAAGAGTGTTGCCTATAAGCCTGTTTTAGCCACCCTGGTTTGGTGTGACTCCATTGATGGTGGAGAAATTGTATTCATGTCAAAACATAGTGACAAGAGAATGACTCATGTTCTGGAATTTTTAATGCAGAAAATAAACCCACACAATTTAAGTCGGAGTGATTTATAGTATGAACCCACTCCATCAGGGGCACATTTGAAGAAATAAGGGTGTCCTCTTGTTTACCATACATAGGCCAAAACCAGAAAGAATGGTGTCCAAATTGTTTTTTACAAACCTGGCATGACACCCTATTTTTAATGCTGTGTGACAACTAGACACTGCTAATTTGTTATATTAATGTATAGTAAGGCAGAAAAATTGTTGGCTTTCACTTGGTAATTAATCCAAAAACGTTGACGTCTGTAAAGGCGTTACAAGAAGTTATTTCAATACACATATTGCAGCGGAACATAAGAGGATATTTGCATAATACTTTGGATGTGCTCAAACTTTTCTCAAATGCGTATATTGATGTGGCTACCATGGGCTTGGGAAAGTGAAGGAAAAGCACCAGACTTGGCAAAGCCCAGAATAAAGGTTTGGCCTCAAATATCTGCAGGCTAGTTTTAGACAGTGCCCAATTTGCAAGCCAGGTGGTGTGCCTAGGTATTTTGTTCGGCTCTTGTTCTGGGAACATGGCGCGTCCAAAAAGCCAAGGCAAACATGGTATTTGCTTTCACTGGGTTATGTTTGGCTGATTTTTCCTGAAGGAAAAAGCTCAGGAAAATAAAAACTTAATTTTTATTGGTCATCATAATAAGAATAATAGCAGCTCATGAAACAGAGCAGTTTAATTTCCCGCCTTGACTTCTGAGAGGCTAGTGAGAGAAATGAGCAATGCACATTGTAGTGAGGAGTAAAGATAGTTCTCCACCTAAAAATGGCATATTTACTTTTGTATCTAAAAGCCTGGTTAGGTAGCCCAGATCTTGTATAGCTTCTACAAGAAAAAACAACCTCTCTTATTTAGTTTTGCCCTTCAACCATTTAAAATGCCCACTTTAGCATCTGGCTTCCACAGGGAGTCAAATGCAGGCAGGGTTGTTTCCAGTACCCAGGGAAGTCAATAGAAGGATGCCATTTGTTTTTGATTTGGGCCTCAGACAAAGCAACTGAAGGAGCCATATATGTGGCAGTGAGGCACCTAGATTTCATGGTGATTTGTTTATTGTAAATACTACGGAATGAAAAGAATATAACTGCAGGCGAATTCTGTGACATCTGTAAGTTCATGTCTTCCAACAACACAGGTACAGCAGAGCACCTGGAAAGGACAATATGTTCCACTAGCAAAACCTGTCTACCTAAATTTGCAGTGCAATATATTAGTCAGTCTACATCTCATCAGCTGAGTTCTCAAGATCAGTTTAGCAGCTGGAATTATCTGCCTGTTCTCCTGTATGTGCTCTGTGTTTGCTTTTGCACTATTATCTTTGTCATTTAGATGCCATCAGTTTTTACACAAAAGACTTGCTTCTCTGAGTTCTTTGTGCTTACTATGTGAGGAACCCTGGATGCAAAATAAAAAACAATGGGAGAAAAAATTGGGTCTTGGACCACTGTTGGGGTATAACAAAACCACTGTTTTGGGGTATTTGTTGTTATGGTGTCTCTAGAAGTGTTTGCATAGCAAAGGGATTGGGAGCTAAATGCAGTAAAAGGTGCAAACACCTTGCATTGTGTAATTGTAGCTATTTAAATCCAGTATTAACAGCTCCCTAAGGGGCAAAAATTAAGTCATTATGATTTCCTGTGCTAATGTCAGCAATTCTGTACTGAGCATGGTGGCTTTCATGAATCTCACTCTTGTACATGCACCCATCTAACATCTACCCATAAGGTCCCCAAAGGTAGACACTACAGTGCTGGCCTTCGGTGTTAGGAAACAAAAGGTAAAATCTTCATGTTTAGCAAATGTAAAAATAGGTAGGATAGTAGAACTGCATTCTGGCACTGTATGTTCTGAAATGAATCACAAATTGATTAGGGAAGCTTTTTTTTTATTCTGGGGATCTTCCTTTAGCAGTACTATGTATGTATTCTTGGAAAGGTTGCCCTGTTACGATTGTTCAGGTCAGATGCACCAAAATTAAGTCACTGTATCCTCAGCCATATCTTCTGATTTTCAAATGAAATCTCAATGTATTTATAGTAGTGGGGGGAACCCAAACCCAGCAGCAACAAATTGTTCCCTTCATGATACAATGAAGGAGAAACTTTTGGTTTATGGGTTTGCTTCTTCCTTGTCACTTGGCTGCATCTCAGAGTCATAATCAGTACCTTTTAACACCAGAATGAAGCAGATTTGCTCCATATGTTTCATACTGTATATTGCTACACTATCTGCTCTAGCTGTGCCCATAGCCCAGTGACTCCCATGTCAATGCTGCGAGAGCCAGTAAATTGCAAGCTTTTGGCAATAGCAGTAACTATTCCCCGTGAAAATATTGCATTATATTCCCTGGCAAAAGAGATCATCTAATGGAGTACAGATGATGTGAATTAATCTTTGAATAAGCATTTAATTTGTTGGCCAAGATCTGATTGCCCTTTTTTTGTAGTATTCTCATAATGAACATAAAAAGATTAGAAGATTTGTGAATGTAGTCAGTCCTGTGGAAGCTCTGGCAGCTGGCTCAGCTTTGACTTCATTTTTTTTTTTTTTTCCCTTAGTAGTTAAAAACACTTCTACAAACTCAGAACCCAACCATCATTAAGGGCACTTCCAGAGCAAGATGTAAGATTCAGAACTCCATCACCTCACTTAGCCCCTTCTAGCCAGAGATGCTGAAGAAAAGTATCCTGCAGAGAATTTGTTTGAAAAATGGATTTCTTGCACAGGTCATTAAAATTGAACAGGTTGGCTTGTCTACAAACATATGGATTAAAAGTATTGCTATAGCTGAGATAAAGGACACTTAAATTAATCCCTCCTCTTGGGTAAACCCTGCTTTCATTAGGCTCAACAAACAGCACACTGCAATGGCCTATAATTAATCTCGCTCACAAACCATTTCCAGAATGATATACAGGATGGCAGAGAATAGATGTTGGTAACTACGTAAAACTTTGGTTAAAAATACATGGAATATATTTGAATATTCACAAACTCATTAGCAGAAGATGAGAGGAAGACCCAATGGCTTTCCAGACAATAGAAGGGTCTTGCACCAGCAGTGCTTTTGCGTCATGACAGAGGAACTGGGAATAGAGGGAGTGATGACAGAGAGAGGAGTAGAAAATCCAAAAGGATTATTTTGAACTGGATCCCAGAAACAATGGGGTGTAGATAAGATACTGCAGGCAAGACATGTCTCTGATCCAAGATTTATTGGTGAAATCAGGGTGCTGGGGGTCCTGGCCTGGGTCCCTCTAGCACTGTGTTAGATGCCATCCTATGACATGTGGGATCTCACATTGCTGATATAGTTGAATCTACAAGGCTACGTGTCAGCTCTGATGGTGATGGGGCTAGCCCTTGTCTTGCCCTTCTGCATGGTATGAGAAGGTGGGAAATTACATGCTGCACCTGGTGGGGTCAGTGTCATGGGCAAATGGGGAATGTCCATGAGAGAAGAGAAGTTTGCTGTTCTATATGACCAGAAGTGATCGTGGCCTGAAGGAACGGGGATGCAGTCCAGGCCTTGGCATCTAAAAAAGGAGGTGGTGACAGGAAGATTTGCAGACAGCAGATGTGGAAGGAGAAGGAGAGTTCACGGACAAGGAGGGTGGTACAGTTGGTTCAGGTGCAAAAAGAAGGCAGCTGGAGACAAGGTGGCAGGCACTGGGCCATATTTGAAAATATCCTTCTCAAATGGCTTTGGGTTTTTTGGTTTGGGGTTTTTTTTGGTTTGTTGGTGGTTTGTGTGGGTGGGGGTTTTTTTTTTGATTTTTTTTTTTTTTTTTCCCCCCCCATTATTAGTGCATGTGGCAGCTTGGCATGGTTCAGAGCTATGTTTCCAGCCAGGGGTTCTTGGTTGCAGGGAAAGGTTCTCTTCCTGAGCACGTTTATGCAGGGTTTGTGTTAGGAGGTAGAAAAATATGGTCTTGGGCTAAAGCCAAGGAGTGGAGCAAAGATAGCCGTGGTTTTATTTCTGATTCCAACACAGGTTTGCAGGAGTCATGTAACCTTCCATTTCTCTTAATGTAAAGCATAGTAATAGCCTCTTCTTATCTAAAAGGATATTTTAAAACTTAATTCCTTAGTGAAGCTCTTCTGAGGTAAAAGCTGCTGATGAGAGGTAGAAAATGTTGAAAGCAATGTTCACACATCTGGGAGTTCTGTCTTTGACTTTCAACTCTACCCCAAAGGACATCCACATTTTGGCATCTGTACTTCTGTTTTACAATGTTTGTGCAAATGTTGTGTTTGCTGTTTTCCCGGTCAAATGCACGTGACGAGGTCAGATGGCTTCTTGTCTGATCCAGAAATGTCAGACTGACTTTGACAGCAAACTGCAGCGGGGCCCAGCCATGGGCATCAGGTGCCTTGTTACAGATTTCCCCGCTTTGTAGCACAGTGCTTACGGATGACACAGCTAGGTCTGGATTTGGGACAGTTCAGCTGACACGTGATTGAAAACATTGAAGAAAAAGAAAACAGAGCAACTCCTTTACTGCAATTAGGGTAACAATTTACCCATTCCTCCTGTGAATCTCTTATGTCAGAAAAAATCCTAGAGCATATGCTTGTGTGATTTTTTTCAAGGATGCTGAGCACTTATGTTTCCTTCTGTTTCCAATGGAGAATCAAGCAATTAATTTGTTTACTGACAGACTGACTCCTAGTGAGAAACTACATAGAGGAGTAATGCAATGGGACCATGGCTTTTACAGATTGACATGATGCAGGAAAATCTTAAACCTTTTGAAGACCTCTTTTTCTGTTAAAATCAGCATTTTTCATGTTTATCAGGGTCCTCTTTGTTCTGCACCATTGCGGGGAGGGTAAGTAAAGTCAATCCAGTTTGCACTGTGCACTTTGCTTTGTGTACCTTGCAATCTTATGTTCACCGCATACAGGACTCTCACAGATGGTTCTCCTCTCCCAAATGTCGTAACAACTTCAAGTACCAACTAGGCACTGTTGTGTGTTCAGGAGTGGTCAGTGTCCTCCGGGGCTGATAACTTCAATAGGTAAGAGAAGCAAACTGAGCCAGAAGGAAGGACTTTTATTCCTGTTATATATAATAATAAAATAATAATAAAAATAGGGGAGAGAGAGGCCCCAAAATGATATGACTTGCTTGGGATTGTGCTGGATGTATGTGGCAGAGCTACACTATAATATAGGCCACTGGGACCTAGCATTTTAACTCAGCCGCTGAACCGTGCTTGTTCCCCCCTGAGACCTCAGCAGGGGCTGATAGTTTTAAATCATTACTCAAAGAAGTTGATTAAATTCCAGCTATCAGGATCTATTTTGTTATTAGTAGAGCTGCTGAGTGTTTCTCTGGGATTCCTCTCTTCTCTCTACTCTCCCCCGAGGTTTGCTGTGTGCTGTTATGTATCCCTTAAGTTTTCCTTGAAAATTCAGATTCATTCAGTTCCATGAATGCACGATTCACAGTGGAGCTGACACATTTCATTAAGCTCTGCACATTGCGTAGAGGCTTGGCAAAGGGTCCCTGGGCTTTATTCAACCCAGACACACCGTGTGACCAGCTGTCACAGATTGTGTTGTAAAATTAGAATAAAACCATAAAACACAGTTGAGGGAAGGGAAAAAATTGTCCCTCTCTGGGGACAGCACTTTAAGCTGTGACAGAAGATTCACAGAGGACATCAGACACGCACACACAAAAGCTTTGTGCAAAACTTGACTGGTTTCTTTTTTCATGCTTGAACATTGTACCACGAGTAGGTGTCACTATATAAAAGATTCACCCTGTTCTAGCTTCTGCACGAAGTTCTGCTCTTAACTTTGCTTTCAGAATAGGTACAGTTTTTGGTGGAACGGTGTATCCTTTTAATGAGGCTACAGGATTAAAAACAACCTGTAAAAACACTGTGTCTTGCCGTGCTACATTGGAGAACAGCATAAGAATTGAAAGTAGTGCAACCCTTTTCCATAAAGGAACTAAAATCTGTTTCTATTCATTAGATCTGCCAGAGCAGGCAGAGGTAGACACGCATACTGGCTGTCCCTGTTTTGCAGAGCCCCCTACCCCCATTTGCATGAGGCAGTGTGTTGTGGGACTCTTCACCATACAGGTGCACCTGGGTATGTTAGGTCTGTTAAGTAGCTCAACAGCAAGCAGTACAAAGCTATGACCTCTCCTCTTGACTCCACATAAACACAGCTGGGTGGCTGTCACAGTGCATTCAATGCATGGGATGCTGGATCAGGAGAGACGGATCTGCCCTCCATGTGTTTTGGGCGTCTTTTTGGGGGAACATCAGGCAGGAACCAGTTGGCATGTGAAGCTTGTGATATCTGATTAAAAGGCTAAAGAATTGTTACAGACTTGAATTCTAGGACTCTCTACTGCATTTGAGGGCTCAGTTGGAGGCACTGAGGGACTGATCTGTTGAGTATCTGTATTTTCTCTAGATGTTAGATGGAGATCTTGATTGTCTGAAACAGGACTCCCCAAACTAGGGCATATGAAGAAACTGTGGCCTCAGTGAATTGGCCACAAACAGCAAGTGAGTAACAGAGCTGGGGCAAAACTCCTACTTCCTGACTTTCACCATTCCAGTTTAACTACCAGGTGTCATTTTTATTGTCACTATTAGGTAATCGGGTGATGTATAAGTAGGTCATAACTTTGGTAGAGAAATAATTGGAGACCTCAAGGCACTGATAGATGATTACTGGAGATGCTAACAAAATTAGTTAATCAACAGTGATGAAATTATGTCATCATCCAGTAAGCGAAGCATGCAACACTGTGACTGTTCAACACCTGCTGTTTGCCTTGATCCATGCCAGTTTATAAAATGGGTTAAACTATTTCCATTCCAGCATCATGTTCTCCATGTGGGAGAAAGCTTGCCTAATGAAATGCCTCCAAGTGAAAAATTCTCTTCTGAGGCTCATTAATCTTTCCTCTGTGATAAGGAGGTGCAGTTCTCTGTCCACTCTGAATCCTGATCCTTCTGGAGCAGAGATGGTAGCAAAAATGTATACAGTGTGGAAGTTAAATATGTGTTAAGTTCTCATTTGCTTATGTTTAAAAGCCACGCATATAACTTTGGATAGAAGAACAGCTCCTTGAGGGCATTAACAGGTGTCTGCAATGACTTTTCTGTGCAATGCTATCAGTTGTGTTCATCTCTTAATGGGGTCTGTATGTTGAAAAGGCAGAAGGATGAGGCTGCTGAGGTGTGTCAGCACAGTAAATGAAGGTTTGGGTTAGGTCTGCTCTTTAGACTCAAGAGTCACATCAGGTCCCTGTTCTGGACACTGACACAGCCCTAGTACTGGAGATGGAAAGCCACCACATGCTTCATGATAGCACTGGTTCTGCTCTGGGACGGATGAATGGATGGATTTTGGCCTGGAAAAGTCCAGGCAGCTCAGTTTCTGTAGATATCCTGCATTTTCCTCTTCCTAAGCATAGTACAGGTGCTTTGAGTCTGATTCAAAGCAGAGCTGCTTAGGCCTGCTTGATTCACTGCGTGGGAACAGATGTGGCTTTTTACAATATATAGACAGATCCCACTTGCAGCATTAATTTGTTCATAAATGTGTAAAAAAACCAACCAACCAAAAACAACCCCAAGACCTCTGATATTGGGAAGCGGTAGGCTGGTACCTGGATCCAAAGAGAGTATACTGAATGCAAGTGTGGAGCTGATAATATGAGGAAAACTAAATTATCTTGGGGTTTTAACTACTTTATTCAGAAGGAGGTGGCAATGTTCAGCATCTCACAGGATTTAACCCAGGAAGTGATGGCTGGCATTTCCTTTTATTTCTGCTGTGCTTCTATAAATCCTCAACATAAGATTTTTTTTTTTTTATAAGGGCATTTTTTTATGGCTCTTATAAGAATAAATGTCAGGTACAGCCCTTCTGTAAGTCATGAGGCACATTGACACATGCAGAGATGCTTTTCCCTGAGGAGCTATGGGATTTCACAGCCCCCCCCCCCCCCTCCTTTTTTTTTTTTTTCTTCTCTCGTTATTCCAGCTGGGGATCTGAGGAACAAGGCTGTTTGTCAGGCAGACTTTTTGTCTAAAGTGGAATGTGACCAGCCTTCCCAATGAAAGGCTTTCAAGTGGGCTGCCTGGGGGATCATACAGCAAACTCACCCTCATTGCAGTAGTAAAAGAGTGACTCTATAGCTGGCCTGGCAAGGCAGATATACAGGAGCAAAGGCCTCTCAAGGGAGCGAAGCCAGCTGGAGTGTCCTCTTGACTGAGTAAATCGTAAAGGGATTCCTTATTCTGCTGGGAAGAAGTTGTGGGATTTGCTTTACTTCCAGCCTCTGGCAGGAGGGATGTGTCCGTGGCAGGGAGAAGTCCCTAAACGCTGTGTGATATGGCTACACTCTGTCCTCAGGACAGGGCTTTCTTGGCCCTGTAAGGGGACTAGAGGAGACAGACTTGAAGTGAGAGCGGTCCCAGGCTTGCTCCGGTGGCAACAGGAGCTCAACCAGGCCCCAGATCTGAGGAGGATGGATGTGCCTTTATTCTACTTTTCCTTTTCTTCTTTGCTTGTTCTTTGTTCTCCTACCATTTGCAGAAAAGCCCTCAGGCTTTGCATCTTACTGTCCATTTGCTGTTCTTTATTTTTCCAGGCAGGTGTTTGCATTGATTCTGATGTAATCAAGTGGTTATTGTCATCCTCAGACTTGCTATTAGGCATTTTTAAGTACATAAAACCACCTGCCTGATGTGTGCAGTACTGCATCGTGTGTAGATTCAGATATTTTGTTTGCAGCTTCTGAAGCATCTTTTGCAAATAGGTAGTAGATGCATTTTTCCCTTTAAAGAAATAATACCTTAAAGAAAAAAGGAAAATGCTAGTACTGATGTTCCCTTAGGTTTTTATATCCTGAAGGGCCCCTCATGAAATAAACTACTACCAGGCTGGGCAGGAGGGTTGGATCTTCAGAAATGAGACGGCTTAAGCCTTTTTAATGCAAATCTGTGTTTCTGGGAGTTCATTTAACACAAAGAGCTCATATGAAAGCAACATCTTTAAGTGCATGCAGTTTTTAAAGTCTGTTAATCTGAAGGGTAGTTTAGCTTTGACAATCGGCTGTTTATATGACAATTATCATGTTTTTCATGGTAATGGCTATTTTTTTCAGACTGGGGAAAAAAAAGTCATACTTCTGTTAAGCAGGGATACCACAGACTTAGTCTAGTATATGTGAACTTACTGATTTCTAGTGGACTTTAGAAATGGACTACTTTGTGAAGTGAGAATTATTACTAACATGAAAAAATACTTAAGATGAAATTCTGCTCTCGGTAAATTTAAGGTTTGAATATAGAGAATGACAGATAGCATTTGACTTAACAGTTGCTGTCTGGGTAATAATCCTGCTGGCCAAAAATCATAGGCACAAAAGCATTTGCACAGGCCTGCTGTGGGAGTAAGGTATCCTAGATGTGCAAATACCCCTGTAGCCCCCTAAGACAAGAACACAAATCCAGGTATGGCAAATGCATGGCAAGCCATGAGCTACGTCTGTCATTTAGCTCACTGTTTCTGTACCTCAGTCTTCTCATCTGCAATCTGTGAACAAGTAACTGCACTTCTCAAAACTCCTGTGAAACTTCATGGATGAGAATTTATAGAATCATTTGAAGTCCTCTGGCAGTGGAGCAGCATATTATTAGAGTCAGAACTGGGCAGATACTGAGTTCATGCAGGGACCCTGGGGACCATAGTTTGACTCAGATGCTGTAGGTAAATTTAAATCCATGCCAGAGTTGCTACGTCTGCAGAGAATGGCTGTTTTCCTTTTAATCTGCTGTTCTTCAATGGGTTTCCAGCCTTTGCTAGCCTGTCTTTGTGAAATGAATTTTCCCTGTTCAAAAGCAGCAGTGTTTTATTTTTGTTTTAGCTGTGCTTGGGAATGCAGAGCAATTCAATGAAGAGGAAAATACACCATGAAAAGCTCTGAAAGCCCTGAGGTCAAGGATCTGAAGTTACCCACAATATTAATGACAAACCAGTGGCTGCACCATGGCAACGGACAGAAGAATATGTGGTGTTGAAACCATAAGTAGTGTGGGTCTTTGAAAGACCACAACCGGGAGAAAAATGGAAATTACATGATGTTCTCTCTGTTCTGTGCTAGGACAGCCATGTACAGCCTAATCCTTAATGGTGGCGAGTCCAAAACTTTCAAGAGGGCTCCATAAGAGACAGAGAAATGAGTTGGAGCTGGAAGTAGACTGATTAAAGAGTTTTATTTAAAGAGGGAAAGGTTTGGGTGGGAGCAAGTTAGATGAAGTTGCTTTAACAAAAAAAAACCAC
>NW_010529973.1:0-18543 GCF_000687285.1 Phaethon lepturus | reverse complement strand
ATGGGGGAGACAAAAAAAAGGTAAAATATAAAAAAAAAAAACACCCCCCCCCCCCCCCCCCCCCAAAAAACAACAACAAAAAAAAAACAACAACAAAAAAAAAGATGCTGATGCTATGGGATGTCCATGCCTGGATTCTCCTCTGAGATTCCCTGCTGGGTCCAAGTGAGTCACTCAAAAACCAAACACTGGTGGTAGACTTGATTAGAAATATGAACATCAGCTTCTTTGCCAGAGCTGGGAATTAGTGGCAATAGGTTGTGCTGTTGACTTCAGAGGGTGTTAAGTTTCCCAATTAAGAAGCGAAGGGATTGTCTTCAAAAATGCCTCTAGATAGAATAGCTGATTATTTACTTTTTAATAAGAGGTTATGTTTCTGTGACCATCTCTCCTGGTTTGTGGTACGTGAGCCAATAAACAGCTGGAGATATGAAGGGCTGATCTATCCTACTCTTGCATCACATGGCAGTACTAGATGCAGCTTTCTTCTCCTGCGGTGCCCAGTGAAAACTGCAGTTCCTATGCTTGTAAGTGTGGGAATTACATTTAAAAGAAAAAGCTAAATAACATCTCTAACGGTGATCCTGCAGTAGTCCTGGTCATACTGCCACCTTCATTCTTACTAGAAGATGAGGCACTGATAGAAGAGTGCTCTCAAACATGGGATGCTGTTTTACCTTGCAGAAACCTGATTCTGCTGACTCGGCAGTGTGGCACCCATGGGTGGACCACATCAGTTTGTAGTGGTTTAGTTCAGGCTTCAACAAATATTTTTCATTTGGCAGCAATGACTGCTGCAGGTGGTTGAAGGTGGTGGAACCAAGCTCTACAAACCAGTGATGATTTACATTACCGTGGCTTGGCTACCCCAATCTAGAGTAAGTTTGTTTTTGTTGTCGTATTGCAATGTGTGCCGAAACTCTACCTAATCTTCAGGTGGCATATGTTAGCATTATGGTTTGAAATCAATGCTGGCAGTTGCAACTCTGCATATTATTTTGCACAAATGCCTTTTTTTTTCTTTTCTTTGTCTGTTTGAGCACTTCAGCCATATAGCTGTGCATGGAGCTTTGTATACATGTGGATTTTTAATTTTTTTAAATCAAGCCCCTACTTTTCAGAACACCAATGATAAAGACAATGATTCAAAACAGGTCATGGTAAACTGGATCACTGAACAGCCCGCAGTTCTGTGTTGCTGTAACATCTGTTGCTGTAGCATTTGTTGTGTACACTTGCAATCAGATGACCTAATCCTCTTTGTGTGAACACAGAGCACACTTGAGTAGGGAGAGGGCTGAGATTTGAGGAGAGACCTGTGCAGGAATCTGTTCATTGAATCTAGTTGGCTACAGGAACTCGATTGCAACAAATGAATAAGAAGAGAGTAAAGAAACGTGAGGCTTGGTGGGGGAAAAGGAGGGCAACTTCACTTGGGAAAGGCAATGAATGACAGAGGAGGGCAGCATGACTTTGTGGAAGAACGTTAAACATAATGAGGGAGTGGGCAAAGGAAGGAAAACCATCTGAAATCAGAGAAGGTCTTTAAAATAAAAAACAAAGTTCCCTGGATAAAGGTGAGAGCTGGAGCAGCAGTTAACTTGTTGCAGTGAATGCTGCAAAGGATTGCTTAGTGCCTAAAATATGCCCATAAGACCCTTCTAATGGTATGAAAGGCAGTAGCTTAGGAGGTGTTGAATTTGGAACAGGAGGACTGTGCAGCTCCTGGGTGCTCTGGTGAGCAGTCTCCTTTGAAGCACTCTGGTCACTTGGGAAAAGCTGGGATTAAATGGCAGAAGGGAACAGAAAGTTCAGCTCGGACATGTGGCTGAGAAATGTGACTGTGTTTTCTTCAGTCAGTTGGTATTTCTTGGGTACCTTTTAATTTCTTGTTCAGTGGCTACTCAGCTGACCTTGAGCATTTCACTTTGAACATGTCAGAGTTGCATCTTTCCACACCTAATGCTTGTGGTGCTGTAGTTCCAACCATATGACAAACAGAAATGAGATGAAACTGGCTAGTCGTTAATACTATTATTTCCTGGGGGCATTCTGCTTTCCGAAATAATCTTAACTGTACCAATTCAGTTAACTTTTAACTGCCTCCTTTTCTCCTCATAAATAGTTTAAATGTCTAACATGGTTGTGAATAGATAGAAGTGGTGATGAAGAGTGATGGTGAAATGTGTGTGTGTGCACAGAGGGTGATCCAGATTTCAGTTTCTGTGGAACTGTTTTATTGACTAGTGTCTCCAGGGCAGGGGCATGCTCTGAGTTCCTTCTCCCTTTTTATGATTGGCCAGAACTGGCTGGCAGCAGAGTATAGTGCCATAGAAGATAAAGGAATTTGGCATCTGCCTTAGAGTGAATGAGCACGACAAGACTAATGGCCAGGTTTGGGGCAGAAAAGTGTTGTCTCTGCTGTTTACTGATGGAGGAACCTGTGTGAGTTTTGACCTTTTGTTGCTTCCAAAAACTTTTAACGAAGGTATCTGCTAGGAGAATTTGGTCCCATGCAGCGGGGAGCTGGTGGCAGAGGTAGGTAGAGAGGAGGTGTTGGCTCAATCCATGCAAGACTGATCCCTGTGCCATTGAACATGGTTAGTATGATGGATGTCCCTATCCTTTGGACACCCTTAAGATAGCCTTAAACTCTTTGAGAGGTATTTGGACATTCCTGCAAAGCTGGGAGTTGTACAAGTAGCTGGCTACATTGAGAGCTAAATGCACTGCTGATGTGATGGAGGTAGGAAGGGAGCTATAGTGGGTGCCCCATCTTGTGTGACGCTAAACAGTTGTAGCAGGCAAAGTGACGAGGAGGTTTGTGTGGTATCCTTGTCCTCTTGTGCTAGTGCTTTCTTTGAGGGGTATTTTGCTGGTCAGACCAGATATTGAAAACTCTGAGCTACTTTCCCCTCAAAAATGCCCAGCTGTTGCACTTGGACTAAGGAACTACAAATTTGCCTCTCTTTGGCTGCTATTCTGACTCCCCTTGTTAGTGCCTTGATATTTTGCAAGGTAGCTGTGTGGTTCTGGAGCCACAGCTGCCTCATAAGTACAACTCCTCACGCACTGACTATGTCACATAAGCAGCAGTGGGGGCCTATGGGGCTCTGGAGGCTTCTTTGTGACTTCAGGTCTATCTGTAAGTAAATCAGGAAAGGGCTAAGCCTGCTATTACTGCATGCATGGCCTGGTGCCAACGCACTAGAGCAGTAAGACCCCAGTGGAGCTGCTATCCTCGCTTCTGTGACGTATTCCCAGGCTTGCAGAGTGATATGGTGTGTCTCGTGGGTTTTGGCTGTGCAAAACTTTCAGTATGCAAAGGAAGGTTGGCCACTGCTCCTCCAGCTGTTCAAAAAGTGATACGTGTCAGTGGTAACCCTGCGTATAATATCAGAAGCAGCAGCTACAGATGGAAAATCACCAAAGTGCAAGTCGTACTGACATGCTCAATGCCTGACATCAGATTCTTCGGAAAAGATCCTGAGGAATCTGGGAACCGTGGCACATGATGGATTATTTCTGGTTTGGCCTGTCTCCTCAATGCAGCTTATTTCTGTCAGTCGCTGCTCCTTTTGACAGCTGGAGGGTTGTGGAAATGCAGCTCATCTCTTGCTGCCTTTACTATTCCTGCTCTGCTAACAGGCTGGCGTAAGACTGAGTGTGACACACGCGAATGTTGATCATATGTCCTAAGGTGACAAAGTCCTGGAGTACAGTCTGCTCTGTTCTTTCCAGCAAGGATGCAAAAAATAATCACACATGTTTGCTGGAAGCAAAAGACATGCTAAAACTCCAGCAGTTATGTTCCTTCAGAGTTTGTAAGCAATTATGCACCAAGAAAAACAGCTTACTATGGGTTATAGAGAAGAGGCAAATTTAAATCCCATTGCTGTCTTCTGATCCCTGCCAATAAAACCTATGAAGGCTGCTTCCAGCTCTTGCTAGCTCACTGAAGGGCATATTCCAAGTTCTTCCATCACAGTTTTTCCAGTGACCCTGTTGAAGAATCAGATGTTAACAGTCTTCCCGGGCAGTGTTGGGCAGGACTTGCAAATTGTGGAGCATGGTGTCCCCTGGATGCCAAGCCCTCTGCAAGGCTCTCAGCACTGTGCAAGTTTGGGGAGAGATGTGTAATCACGAGCTTAGGGCCTAGCCTGTGAAATGCCAAGTGCTGTCAGCTCCTCTGTGTTGCCAGTGGGATTCAGGATATTCAGTACCTGGTGCACAGAGTGGCTTGCTCAGATCTGACAAGAGGTTTTTACTTCAGGCTTGGGTGATCCTACTTTAGTGTGGGAGGGATGGCTTAAACAGCTTCTTTTCTTGCAGCGTGTTCCAAAAGCTCAAAGAACAATACTACCAACTCCATGAAGCTTTCTCCTTCTAAAGGTGTGTAACAGTAGGAAATAATCTGTCCAAAACTCAACCTGAAGCACAGATTCAAAAAAAAGCAGAGCCCAACCAAAGCTGCTGGATGATTCCATATCTGTAATGGGTCAAAAACCGAGACTGAAGCCAGGTTTGTATGGTGGCATTTCCACTCTGTATCCAAGTTTTCTTTTAGTCTTATGTTTATATAACCTGAATATGCTGGTGGATGGACTCATGCAGGCTGTGCAGTAATAGGTTACTGAGTAGCTGTTTGGCAGTTAATACTGGTGTCAGTATTAACTGGTCGGTCCTCTTTAATAAGACTGAACTCTCACTTTACACTGCCTAGTAATTTATTTCAGGGTCTAGGCTCAGCTGAGTCAACCCCTCTCTGGGCTTATTCTCTACAGGACAGTGCTTTTCTAGTAGACATCCCAGGGAAATGATGGCACTTGTGGGAAGAGTGATTTCACCCTCAGGATTGTTTGAATCCCACTCACACAGGTAGAAGGAGCAGAGCAAAAGCTATGGTGGCATCCTCCCTTGGAAAAGGAGGAGAGCTCACTGCAAAGACCGTTGTTTTTTGGGTACCAGGGCCAGATTTGTTCTCTTAGCAAATCTGCTCTCATAATGCATGAGACCTTCTAGCTATGCAGAGGGGGCAAGATGAGCCATTAGCTCTTGCAACAGTTCCAAAAAAAGAGCGAAAGTCCTGTGCTGCTTGTTCACGGCCTTCCTGGTGTTTGCACAGGGGAAGTCTAATGCCATTCTCCTGCCATATTGTTTCCCATGAGTATCTGCCAAAGAATGCCTGATGCAAAAAATAAACCGTGGCAAATGCCGTCTGTTTCCATTACTGTATGGGGAATGACTGGCTTATGTAATGTGCAGCGTGAACCACTGCAGAGATCTAATATAAATATTGCTCTATTGTGGAATGTACCAGGAGCATACTTAACATTTTTGTGGCTGATGAAAAATCAAAGCTCATTATCACTCCTGAGGTTTACCCTCTCTGTGTGTGTTTGTGTGTGGGTCTGTCTATTTCTGTATATGAAAGGCTCTGGGTCAAATCCTGATAATTCTGAGTCTATTTATACTTGGTTGCTACTCGGGCAAAACTTTCATTGACACTAATTGGAAAGCTGCCTAAGTAAAGGGCGCTAAGGGAATTGAGAAGCTGGCTGTAACTCAGCCTGATTTTTATTTCTGAAATTCCCTTTCTTGAGATTTTTCTTTATATTAGCTATACTTGGTAACACAAGTTTAAAGCTGGTGCAAGTTTACGCTGCACTGTTGGAACTGAACATTGATTTTATGCAGCTGGGATCTTTTTTGCTCTGCATTTGGGATAGGTGTCCTGTGTGTCTGTACTTTGTAGGACTTTCCCCATGGAAGGGGCAGGGGTCTGTGGGTGAAGTGAGCCAGATGGCAGCAGAGCTTTGCTGACTTGCACTGGCTGTAGATCTGGCATGCAGAATATATAAATTTTTTCTTTTTCCCCTCATCACTGGAAACCTTTGGAGTTTGATGGCAGGGATTCAAACGAGTCCCCTCCAATCTCAAAGCTCTCCCTGCATTTTTCCTTCTAACCTGCTGCTTCCAAGCTTGTTCTCTCTGAACTGCTGCCACTATCTTACACAAAGGCGGCAGGTTGTAATTTGGTATGGCAGGCCCCACGTGAAAGACACCTGGGGAAGAACTGGCTTGTGAGTGAAATGCATATCGAGCAGATGAAACAGTCCTCTGGCAAGTGCATTGAAAATGTCTGCCAGGTGGGAACTCTGAACTGGGGGCAGTCAGAAAGGAAGATATATTTCCTTTTATCATTAGCTTGGTTTTTGATTTCAGACTTGCTAAAATGGTGTACTTGCTTCTTGGGAAGAATTTGGTTTGAGGAAAAACAAACAAGTCTACCCTGGACAGATGGTGCTGCAAAAAGGGTGTCAGAGAGGTGTCGTGAAAGGAAATGGAGAAGTGGGTGTGAAATGAGGATAGAGAGAGGCGGTATGTCTGATACAGGCTCAAGCAAGTCTGGGAGGAATGATATAAACCAGCCCCTGAAGTGAGCAGCGGAGCTTGTGGTATTTGAAAATCGTGTCAATAAGAAGAAACTTCTGTGGGTGCACAGGGGCTTTGTGTTTCCTTCCAAGGCACTAATGAGAGTTCACAGGTTGCAGCTACTTAGTGGACACAGTCAAAGGCTTTGTTCTCATCTTTCTCTCCACATCTTGACCTCCATTTTCCTCGTGCTATCACTAAAACTAGTTTGGAGTTTGGGAACTTGGGACCAACCCACCCAATTCCTTTCTTACCACCCTATGATCCATCCTGTGTTTTGACTAATTGGGTCACTTTCTAGCTATTCCTGGAGAGTATGGATGAGACCATGCTTTGGGCTGCAATGCTGGTCATGGAAAATAAGCTATGTTCTCATTAATGCTGTGTTTTGCTATTGGGGAAGCAGTGGTAGAAGAGTTGCCAAGGGCTTATTGCTGTGTCTGCAGAGAAGAGATTCCCAAATTGCACTGTGACACTTAGTGGAATTCACAGTCCTATTTGCTGGTGTCAGGCCTCTGAAACTCTCCGGAAAAGGGGTATATCCACATTATGCTCCCACACCCATTAATTATGGGTACAGAGAGGTGACATCCTGACAGTACAACCTTTGAGAGGAGGTGGTGAGTAGGTTAGGAAGTAAACAGGTTGGTGGTTGTCAGTGGTGTATGAAACTCTCTGGGGATAGCAGAAGGAGGACCGCTGTACGAAGAGATGCTCCTGGTAAACATTGATCAGCACTACCTTAATGTTCTGCAAACTTAATACACTTTAAGTTGCGTGTAGTGCTCATTATCTGGCCAGACAGTTTACCAAATATGTTGGGTCTACTGCTGTTCATTTTGATGCTAATCAAGTTTAATATAAGCTTAAAATGCACACCCTATTTAAACCTCAGCTTACATTGACAATGTGAATAGAACATGAAATTTCCTTTTTGTCAGTCAGCTTTAAGACCAGACTTCAGCTTTTTTAACCCTCTCATATGACAGGTTATCCCAACTATTGACCCAGACAGCTGATTCAGCAGCAAAAAGATAAATTTGGCTTCAGATGCAGCCCTGAGCTTCTGGGGAAAGCATGCTGCCTTTCTTGGGATATCTGCAGAAGCACTAAAATGCCTTTTTCATGAGGTTGCTGATTGACTATTTGGGAAACCAAAAGGACTGAGTAATTTGAATAATTTTGTATACAAAGCCTCTCATGTTTCTCACCTTCATTCATTACTATATTTAATTACAGTTAGGTAAAATACCATTATCCATTAATTCCCTGTTACTGATGAAGATGGAATTGAGTTGCCACTTGTGTCTTATTTCATGCTTCTTAGTGCCTGAGCCTCCAGCAGAGCGTCTCTGAAATACCTCTGTAGAGCAGGCAAAGCATGACTTTCCTAGAGCTGGGCTGGAGTTGATGCACCTGGAACAATCAGTATTTAGGATTTTGGTTCATTGCTCATGTTTTGTGACATTTGAAAATGTTTAAGTCCTGGGAGCCTTCTGGAGGTCTCCTAATAAACTCCACAGATAGTTGGTTTTTTGGTGTGGGGATGGTCAGCATGACTTTGTATGTAGCTGAGAAGCTCTAAGGGCTTTCACTGGTACATGTTTCTGCTCCCTAGTTCAGGGAGAGAAAGATGGGCATTCCATGTAGCAGAGAGCTAAAGTATTTCAATGGGGATGATGTGCACATCACAAGGTCTCTGTTGAAATCCTTGTCTTCCTCCCTTATCTTTCCAGGGCGTATCTGTGCAGATGGGAACAGGCAGAGCTAAGCTCTGCTTCCTGATCTCCAAGCTGACCAGACACAAGCTGGTCTTGGTCCAGGTGCATTAGCAGAGTGCAGTGTCAGAACTAATACTCCCTGCCCTGTGGCACAAGGATGGGCGGAGAGTGCACTTATCTTTGTTCATAGACACTGGCACACCTATCCCCTTTGCAAGGTACAGAACCACTGGAGGAGAAGGAATGTCCAGGAGTATGAGCGGCCCAGGAACATGCCCAAAACTCCCTCTGGTCCTGAATAATTTGGTGTGTGAAAGCACCAGCAAATAAGAAGGCCTCCAAAGTGAGTTTCTTTGCTTCCCTTCTAAGTTCTGGATCATCATGACCTACTTTGCAGTAGTATTGTGAAGCTTCTTAGTATTTGCTGGTTGGGACAAGATCCCAAAAGGAAGGTGTTAGACAGGAACACCTGTGTGTGACTCCAGCTTCA
This sequence comes from Phaethon lepturus, assembly GCF_000687285.1. Taxonomy (NCBI): domain Eukaryota; kingdom Metazoa; phylum Chordata; class Aves; order Phaethontiformes; family Phaethontidae; genus Phaethon; species Phaethon lepturus. The sequence continues at coordinate 9,897 of NW_010529973.1, read as the reverse complement.
AATCCAGGTTTTAATGTCTCTGAGGAAACGTAAGGGAAGATGTGCTTTGCACTGAGGCGCAATGACTGGATTAATCACCCCCAAGGAATGACTTTGCCTTCTTAAATTACCCTGTTAAAAGGGATTCCTGGTAGAATGCCAGAGAGAATCTTATTGACTGGTGCTAGAGTAAGAGACTTAATATATATGCATACATCCATGATACACATTACACATTCAGGTATAAGAAGCCCCATAGAGCTTCAGTATCCAGCAAGTCTGAGTGCCTGTGAGCTCCTGGTCCTTGTGATTTGTCAATAGAACTCATGACTGTATCCACAGAGAGTTAATTATGATATATTTGACATGCCTTATTATAAACCACAGCTGCAGGCCTCAATGTATACAGCAGGCTTCCTCGAAGTCTATCATTTAGACAGATCAACCCAACATTGCTGCACAGTCACGGCTATTCGGGAAGCTGCATTAACTACAAATTTGAACCGAATAAATTCACTTCATCCAGTACTGGGAAAAAAATCACCAGTTGTCTTTGCATAATAAGGTGTGCTAGATAACAGGTTTGTGACTGCTTCTCCACCATTTCATGATGGTCTTGCCTTGATTTTCTGTTCCTTCCATTCTGCAAGAGAAGATGGGCCCCTTGCTTTGTTTTGAAAAGAGCTAGTGACATAATGGAGACCAGATCACAGGACTAAATGAAATGATTCATAGTTTATTAGATGTTAAGGCCAGAAGGGACCATTATGACCAAATCCTCTGACCTACGTAACACAGACCAGAGAATCACATCCAAAAATTCCTGGAGCAAGTCCTCTATTTGTATGGGAACTATGAGGATATCTTTGAGAAGAAGGGTCTTAATTTAAATTACCACAAGTGATGGGAAGTCTCCCTGATTATAGTAATTGCCATGAAGCCGTGACATCCTTCTGCCCCCAGCCAAAGTGCTCAGGGCTGAACTATAACATGATCATTTTGCACTGCACACCCTTTCAGGAGGAGAAGTTCAAAGCAGAAAACAGCAGACTTTCAGAGAGGAGATGGCTATGAATTGACTGTAGCTCAAGAAATCAAGGCAAACTGCCTGTTGAAAGGAAAGAAAGGAGATGGATTAAGCTAGATGTTACTGAGATTCAGGAGGCTATTTCAAGTCATCTAAACCTGGCTCTGATATAAGTAGAATAGCCTGCTGTTGGTCTTGAGCTGCAGACAGTGCAATGGGCACTTTGAGATTGCTCCAGTCCAGCCCACAGTCTAGTAGGTGATCCACAGGGATGCATTGAAGAGTAAATGCAAAGCATAGCTCTCTGCACGGAGTAGAAAAAGGCCTGAGGCTGTTTTGCCCTGAAGTGAGCTTGATCCTTTTTCAAACAAATGTGTGATATGTTTAAAAGCAAAGGGAGGACTGGACATGAAATGCTTCAGAGCCTGATCTGCCAGGGGATCTGCTCCTGCAAAATACCAGATGTCCTCATGTCACTGATGGGTGTGAAAGCCAAAGCTCTCCAGCACATAGCAAGATCAGCTCCTTAATAAGAGTAGTGGTGTGTGTCAGGCAAGCTTCCCCTTCCCTGAGCCAAGAAGGAAAGCATCTTCCCTAGGTACCTCTTGTACTCAGAGACACTCATTCTGTGTTTCTCTATGCACTTAGTTTGATCCTCTGGGCAAGAAGCTTCAGACTTAAAAGAACCAGAGCATAAGCTCCCACAGTGCCTCTGTTCACAGCCTGGTTGCTTTGCAAAGCACTCATTTCTGCCACAGGCTGCTCAGAAATGTGGCTTTTCTGATAGCTCATTTACTGGGAGTGTGCCTGACCTTTAAAGGGTTCACATTCAATTACCCCTCTGTGCCACTTTCTGGTCACCAAGCAAGTATCTCAAACAGCCAGGAAGGTAGTGCAGCTGATGAGGGTATTTCCAGCCAAATCCCTTAGCAGGAGGGAAGAGAGAGACCCAGCAGCTGCTTAGAAAGCCACATGCGAAGTAAGAAGCGATCACTTTAAGAGTATCCGTTCACACCTCCTCTCCAGTTTGCCTCTAGGTAATAACACCACCCTTTTTTAAAAGGTTTTTATTACTACTACTGTTGTGGTTTGGATATCTAGCAATAATGGAGTCTTTAGGGCAAAATAAATATTTATATTCCTATCAACTCTATTGACTATCTTCATATGTAACTTGCAAAGATACTGCATGAATAATTGATGGCATGATTCCTGTTGTGCCATTGATTAGATAGTCGCTGACTGAACCATCCACCCAACCCTTTGAAGATGAAGTGCTGAATATTTATTGTCATCATCATAATTCTGGCTTTCAGTTCCATGGAGAAAGGCCAGCACTGAAACTCCAGCTCCAGCCATCCCAAACATGGGTGTTGTTTGGAAGCTGATCCACAATCAGGTTCCAAGTTTAGCAAATCTTTAACATGGAATGAATAAAACCCCAGGTGTGACCATCTTGGGGTCAATCTTTGGCCTCACTGGAATCAGTGGGACTTTTGCCAGTGGCTAGAGTTGGAGTCAGGAGTGCAGACTGTGAGGTTCAAGGTAGGATTATATTTACAACTTGATCTTACCTCCTTACTTAAGCTTGGGCAGGAGGAGAAAGCATTCCTCAGTTTGTAGCCTTTCCTAAGGACTTAAGTAGAAGCAGCTAATTAAAAATGTTGTCTTCAGTGTCTTGTTCTCAGCCAGTTGGGAAAACTTTATGATCTTCTGCCCCATATTCTACCCCTGTGGTGTACACATCCCCTTTATTGGATCTCACTACAAGTGGTTTAGTATGTTAGCCCAGAATTTCTGGAAACTTGTAATGAATTTTCTTCTCTGAAGGACATTTACCCCTGTAGCCAGAAATGTCCCTCAAACAGCAGATTTTCATTCCTTCGGGAAATGCGTGAGATCAGATGAGGGTGGGAGTCCTTTGTTACTGAGGACCTCAGCCAGAACCAGTCTCTTCTCTTGCTGGCTCTAGTCAGCCTTATCCATCAGCATTGTCCTGCCAAGGGACAAGTCAGGTTTCTCTGTCTGAAGAAGAGTCTTGTATTAAGGTGATGCTTTTCTTCGTCATGTTGATACACCAAGGTTGGAGGTCGAAAAAAAGAAAGGGCTTTTTCTTGCAATCACCCCTGTTCCTTTTGCACCTGCACTGTGGCCAAATGTAGTGTGCCTGTCAGCTGCACGCGCTGCCAAAACACACTCGCAGCAGCTGCGTGCTTGGGAGCATGGGGAGCTGAGAGCCAGTCCTGTGCCAGCTGCAGAGCAGCTGCTGCCCAGAGGCAGTTTGTGCGCTAGCTGCTGAGGACCACATCCCATTGTGGTGTGGCGATGCTCGCTGTGACCGCAGCTCTGGGTTCTGACATCCAGCTTGCTCTCTGCAGCGCTGAAACATATTAATCAGCCCCTTTTGAACTTTGTATGCCATTTCCAATGTGTTTAACTTCTGATTAAATTCTGAGCTTGAGAATTAGTTTCTGTAGGTATAGGTGAAGGAGAAGTAATGACAAATTAGTTTTTTAAGAAAGTATCCATACTACTTCTGGAGAGGATGGACTGCCAGTAGGCAGAGGTAGACAGAGAACTTTCACCTGCCTGGACCAGGGCAGGATGTTGGGCAGATACTGGCAAGCAAAACAGCTAGGGGACAAGGAAGAGTGATCTATATTTTACTCTGGTAAACTCTACTAAGCTGTATCAGTGTATCTCATTGTATGCTTTACTTGTTCCTTGCTCTAAAAAGATCTTTGGATTGAACATTGTGAGCATGGGGAAATGAAAGCTTAACACTCAGATTTCAGTGTCTCCTTGCACAGCGTCCATTGGTACATGCACTCGACCCAGTGAGCCGGGGCACTTACCATGTGAACTTTCAGGATTAAGGTTTTAATGCAGGCAAGTTCTGTGCAGATTTCCCTTGAGCAGCTCTCCCAGTGTTGCTGTGAAATGCAAGTAGTTATGCTAAAATAGTTGTTAACCAAATGAGAAGAAACCCAACTTGGTCCACAGGCACAGGCTCTGCTGAACTCAGAAGCCACTTGGCTATTGTGGTCATGGTATTCTGTGGTAAAAACCTTCCTCATGTATGAGCAGAGAGGTGGGCAGTGATGCTAGGCTTTGTTTAGTGCTGAATATTTTTTTCTAAGATTGGTATTGTCTGATTACTGCCCTTTAAAATTCAGTGTTTAAGGCAGATTCCTTCTGTAGTCAGCAGAGAAAGATAAGCACTTTAACTGGGTCCCATCTGAAGAGAAGGGTTTACGATGGATTGGATGAATTGCCCCCTGACTCTCTTACCTGCTTAATGTTTAATGGGTCTGATCCAGCCTGTTTTCAATTTTTACATATGCAGTCAGGATCTTTAGACGTAAGTCAAGTTAAGCTGGGTTAACAGTGATCACAGTTCATATTTTCCCTCCTATCTGTGAAAGGCAGAGATTTATGTAGCTCGGCTGATGTGTAGCAGCTCAGTAAACCAGAGCAACTTAATTTTGACTGTCCAAGAACAAGAAATGCAGTTAACTGCAATTTATAAAACACCCAAGGATATATCTCCGAGTGTTGATAGTTTGTTACTTTCAGGAGGTGACTAGTCAATATTTATCATAGCTAGTTAGCAATTTGTGGAGTGGGAAGGGAACTCTGAAAGCCATTTCATCCATCCTGTGCTGTAGCCACCTGCGTGTAGATGTTTATGCCTTTAAAGATTTCCATTATTGGCGGCATGCTGGCCTATTGCTTCATTATCTCTGCAGTTTGAGAGCTCTTCCTAAGCTGAAATGCAAGTTCCTATGTCTTTCTGGATGCTTCTTAGCATTTCAACATAGATAATTAAACTAGTATGTTAATGGACAACAAAATAACCCAAAAATTCCCATAGGATGTTTCAGTGGGCAAGAGAGGAGAAGGGAGGCTTATAGTACCTCTGCAGACATAGCTAGATTTTGGCAGTGGCAAGATAGTGATGTCTGCAGTGTTAAAGATATATTTTAGGAGGTACTGTGTGTGTGGAAGTAACATTGAAGCATTCACTTTTTTTTTTTTTTTTAAGCTAGTTTGCTTGAAAAAACTGCAAAGGACTTCCGAAGGGCCTTCCTGGCTCAAGTTAATGAAAATTATTTTATTATCTTGTGATTCAAAAAGTTCTTCAGCAAGATCTTTTTTTGCACCTTTACAAGATTCTCTCTGGTTCTTTTTTTTTAGCCTTGTGACCTGGTTTTTGTTTAGTTAGAATGATAGTTATAGTGTTATAGATGGGAAGGAAGTTGTTCTAATGCTCATTCACAGCCAGAGTTTTCTGGGAGGGTGCAAATTCTCCAAAAGCTCATTAAATTATTACCTTCATCCCCGACTGCATGCTGCAAAACATTTCCCCCTGGTCTTAATGTCACTGTCCATTCAGGCTTATTATTATAGAGCGGATCACAAGACGTAATGTACTACTAACGTTGCTGCCACATGCTCCAAATAGACTGTCACAAATATGGAAAGCTCAGGGCCCACATACCTATTATGGTTCTCATCACTCTGAACAGCTTTGCTGCCAGCTCAGATTTTCCAGGCAGTGCAGGGCAGGGTCCATTCACCACAGTGTCTCTCTCTTGTGGCACAGGGCAGAATTAAATGCACGGTGCTCAGCAGATTGGTTCTTGTTATTAGCCAGGATCTCCAGAGAAAACTCTTTGTCCGTCGTTTGAAGTACTCTGTTTTTATACTTAGCACACAGGTACATAAATAGATCTTGCCTTAAGATATCAAAGCTGTTTTCGGTCCTATTTGTGGCAAAAACAGGCTACTGATGGAATAAAAATCTATAAATGCAATCTCATGTATCCGCAGCTTTTTTCACCCAAGTTTTTAAGAAAGCTTTACCACAGAACATGCTCAGTTGTTAATTGTAATTATCCTGGTAGCATAAATGAGAGAGGACACTAAAATGCTGCTCGAATTAGCAGCACATGTAAATGTGAGCATTGTTTTGCCTCCTCCAAGCTTTCAACAGCTGGAATATGCTGCCTCTGAAGTGTGCAGCAGTGCCAATATCCTTCAGGGCCATATCAAAGCTTTTGGTAAACAATTTAAGTAGATATTTGGCATGTATCATGTGCTATGACTTCTTGTTGTTTCTGAATTAGAAGGGCTTTGAATCTAATGTGAACCACTCACTGCTAATAGAGGGAAGCAATAGATCTGTTTATGGCCACAGGCACAGGGAGGTTTGGGTAATACTGAGGGTACAGATTCTTGAAAAGCCAAGGCATGTGATGACTACTCTCAGCATATTGGTATGAGGCTTAGAGGCAGCACGTGGGCTGTATACCCACGGGCGGGCTCTTGACCCACACTTGCAAAACTGACACATGCACTTCCTGCATTCAGTAACTGAGCGTTTCCATGCACAAAATGAGTGGTGGCATGCAAGCAAGAACATACTGTCTTTTCTCCTTGTCCAAGCTCCAAACGAAGAAACAAGATTTCCTAGAATGGTATTTGTCTCTGATGTTGTAATGTTACATATATACTTGCATGTAATCAGATTTCTAAGCTAGTTTGACAGAGCATCTGTGCTCGCCATGTCAGGATGAGATCTCCTTGCATGGTGGCGTATATCACCACTCCAAATTAGAGTCTGAGCCTGGAAAGATGTGCCTCATCATTGGGGAGAAGGGACTGGACAAGAAGAGATCAGGGAATAATGGAAGGTGATGCAATCTAGGGAACACAGAGTTTAAACAAGGAAAATGTGTTTTCTGCTGGGAGTCTTCTGCTGATATGTCTGTGGCTTTGTATAAGTTAGAACTCCTTGTGTGTCTCAGTTTCCTTAAATGTACCACGAGGGGAATGCAACCCAAGCTGTAAAGGGAGAGCTGTGTATATTTTTTAGCCAAGTATCTCCAAAGTCTTTCACAAATAGAAAGTCAGGTTCAAAACAAACTCAGCTGGTCCGAGTAGAAGGAAATACACAGAAATAGTGTTCCCTGCTCCTGGAATGTACCCGAGTCTGGGACTGAATGTTACAGCAGCACTTTTTCACAGCCTGGCACAGCAGTTCACAACAGGGTGGGCAGATCAGGCACTGCATACCTTTGAAGAAGCAATGGAAGTGCAAATTTGAAGAATGTAGTTTACCCAGGCTGGAGCTTCGGTATCATCTGCATAACAAGCTTTATTCCTTCAATGTGCACCTATGTTTGACAGCCCTCCTCTCACAGTGTTTTGTGCCCTTTTGCTGTGGTGGCAGAAGACCGATTCCAGAGACACTGCACTGCATTGGCAAGGCAGCTCCAGAAGCAGCTGTGAGCAAAGTGTCTGCCTGCATCCAGCTGTTGTGTGCACATGGGCATTGGAGCTACTGTATCACCTGGCTGGATGCATCTAGTGACTTTCCAGTCAAGGGAAATACTTAGACAAACCTACTTTGAAGTGTGCATCCCTCAAAAGATCTGATGCAATGTTTCTAACCTTGCAGTTGAAACCAGTTTAGATGAGAACATGCCCTTGAATTTAACCTCAAAAGGCACAAGTGGTCTTGCTATAGTATCATAGGGCAGGGGTTCATGTAGTACCTATGGCTGCGGCACACAGCATCAAGAGTGTATTCAAACACTAATTTTCTTTTTCAAAATTAAAGTAAGACTAAGCAAAACCTTGGAAGTTCCTGTTTTCCTTTCCTTCAGACTGTACAATTCTAAGTCTGGATCTTCTGAGGGGTTAAGAATAAATTAGCCCCTCTCTAAACGGTAAATAATTGTGCTATCAAACCCTAGATCTGTGGAGGATTGGACCTGGAGATATGGTAAGCATAGTAGCTCATACTCAAAAAAGAATCCAACAAGTCCCCAAGCCCACTACTGCCAGGGTTAATCTGCTGGGAGCACTTTCTATTAAATATAGAAATCAGTTTTCTATCTCACAAGCCAGTTATAAATAAATACTTTTTTTTTTTTTTCAGGAGAGCCTGGCATGCCCCCAAAAGAACCTGAACAGCCTCTGTTACAGAACTGTAACAGGCAGTTGCAAACCTACATAACGTGAAAAAGCTGACAAGCTACAGCTCAGCTGCAGAGCTGCGACACAAGTTTTTCCCTTTAGTTCTCTCTTGCTGTAGGTGACATGCTCCGAGCAGGGTTGCAGAGGCTAAGGATGAGCTCTGCCCAGGACTTTAGTGTTTGTCCCTTTCTCCTGCCTGTGGAGGAAAATACACTGATGGGGAAAAGAAACTAGAGGGAATCTGGAACTTTGCTTGGTGTGTGGGAGAAAAAGGAGAAAAGTCACGACTGAAATAGAAGTTCTGAAAAAGTTGTTGCTGGTGTTTTCAGTGAGGAGAGTTTGTCAGATTTGGGCTTGCACAAATAAATGATACCGTGAGCAAGAGTTTGCAGGTGTGCCGGCCTACAGTTGGCTGTGCCACCCAAGGAAGGAGAATGTGAGTGCATGGCAGTTGATGGGGAGGGGTAAAAACTCGGTATTTGCACTGTCCTGCAGTTTGAAGGGACTGAGGCTGGATCCATAACCTGCCTTTTTGGGCCTAATAACAGCAGAATCAGGACGTTTATGTAATGTTTATTTCCTTTTCAGAATACTACTTAACAAATAATCTTCTTGAGGAAGCCTGTAAATGGCTCAAGGATCCTTGGATAGAAGGCATTACTGAGGGAGAAAATACATGTCTCATTCTCATGCTACTAATGCTTCCCTGCTACACAACCCGCAAACAGATTTAATTCTGCTCTTAAAAGGTAATCTATAACAAATCTGTATGTCTGTTCTAGAGCAATGTTGATATGTTTCTCCCCCAGGTGACCAAGGGTTGGCTGAGTAAAGAACATAATATTTAAGAGTGTTGTCAGAGACGCTCTGGTGTGTGCCCTGATGTTGTTCCAACATGGAGCGGAGAGGAGAAAATCCACAAGTGTAAGGGTGGAAGCTGGACTGTGGCTTGTGGCACCAGTAATATGGGCATAGGCAAATGGCACAATCCTCCTCGCTCCGTTTGCCTCGTTGCAGTGTTCTTGCAGGACACCAGCAAGGAGGGCATGCCTCCTAGCACAGAGGTGTATTGGGGACAAGTGCCCCTCACACCAGCCATAGCAGAAGACCTCCTCTGGTTAAAGAGGCTGTAGCTATGTTCCTCTCCAAGAAGACTTCTGCTTGAGTTTTTTCTCTGATCAATAGCATGCTATTAAGTCAATCTCAAAATCAATAGAGCTGAGTTGAGTTTGGTGCCTCCCGTGGTTTCCAAAAGGTCTAAATGCTGTCTTAAGGGGGTTTTGCATTGGAGTGTTTGGGTATTAAAATGCATTTGCGTAATAACTGTGCAGTTTGCGTACGTATTTGGCAAGTCTTGAGACAAGGTACACAAATGGCACCTGCCTTGTTAGGTAATGACTTTGAAAAGATGCCCCTGAAAGTCTGTGGCTGTAACTACCCTTTTCAAAAGCCTCTTTTTTGAAACAAATGTGTCTGTGCTCAGTCCTCATAGTCCTCTTTAAGCCCTGTGTTTTCTAAGCCTAAGACTTGTAGGCTTGGGTCAAGCTTGAGACCATTTCTCATGGTGATCTCTGGGACCCCTGTCAAGCAGGAGCTGGACTGAGACCAATAACTTCCCAGATGCCACCAAGCAATCCTTACCTTCTAATGACTCCTAGCTATTACTGCTCTAGATACAACTATAATTGGTAACTTGGGAGTGAAGGGGTTTCTTCTTCCTTTGACCAATGTCTTCTGCTATTTACACCTACCCAAATCACTTTGCATACCTTGTTTTGCTAAACAATATTGTTTGGACTTCCCAGATCCTTTCTGCAGAAAGATTTAGCTTTTTCTGGGAAGAGTTGAGACAGGAATGTTTCACAGAATCACAGAATGGAAAGGACCCTCAAGATCATCAAGTCCAA
>NW_010529972.1:46042-75164 GCF_000687285.1 Phaethon lepturus | reverse complement strand
TGGCCCGCCTGGAAGGGCTCCCGGGGGAAGCCCGGCACACCCGCCGGCTTTCCCTGCGGCTCGCAGCACGCCGGGCTGGGTAAGGCACTGGAGGGATCCACAGTTAGCACCTAACACAGGTCACGACTCCACCAGGACTTTGCTTTTTGTTCCTTGTGTTGCAGGCAAAACCCACCGACAGCCGAACGATACCTGCCGCACCAGCGCTGGTGTCTGCACGGAATTAATCATCGCAGCAATTAAGTCTCGGGCCCTAACAACTATTTGATTGTGGGGCAGATCTGGATTCCCTGCTCAAGCCTGACGGAGGCAAAAGCATTAATATCAACACAAAAAGATCTGGCCGTATGTTTGTGTATTTTGTTCTAATAATGCTCCAGGACAAACTCAGAGGAACGACATCTGCAATATTTACGGTGACAAAGTGCTAGCATAGTGTGCCTCTCTCTGCGCTGAACAATTTGTAAATGTCTCATTAAAATGTACTTTTTGTTTCTTCCCTCTTCACTTTAAACTGGTTCATCTCCTTGGTTTTCACCATTTCCGGGGAGAAAATGTCAAATCACACAGCATCAAAACAGCCACTCTAGTTTGAGCTTTTTTGTCTTTTAAGTCACCCTTAGCTGAATTATTCTGACACATTCTGTGGCCAAAGAAATGGCTTTGAAATTCACGTGTTCCGAATGATGCAACATTTCTGTTTAATTTTGTTTATTTCTAGGACAGGCTACTTATAATAGCTACAGTCGTCTCACAACACAAATTAGATATAAATTAAAATAAGCAAATATTGTACATACAGAGTTTGCTGTGGTAACATGTTCATATGCTTACACTTAAAATGCGGGAGTACAGGTGAAATGGATCTTCAATCTATTTCAAAACAATGAGAGGAAAAATGATGTCAGATGCAATCTAAACAAACTAACTCAGAGAGTAATTAAAAAAGTTATGAGAAGAAACCTACATTGTCTGGTATTGCATGTCCAGCAATACCTTTAAATGGCTTTATTACTTGCCATCTGTTTTGCCATTTTCCCTTAGTGTTTATATACTTGTATAAAAATTCTGCTTATTTATATGCAACACATTAGTTTTTATGGGAATGAATCAAATATAATAGGCAAAAGGTACTTTATTTTAGATTAAAGGTATGACCAAAAATAGAGTGTAAAATAGGTAGGGATGCAGGACTGTTCTTGTCCATTGAATAATCCTTTTTATACATTCAATAAATAGACCAAGGAAAGTGAGCATGCCTCTAGCCAGGTGATGTTTTACTATTCTCCTATGGAACATCCACCCACTCTGTTCCCGTTACATGTCTTTGCAGCTTCTGATTGCAGGAGAATATAAAAACTATAACTAGGTAAGACTGAAATGAAGCAGGGATAGAGCAAAGCCATAAAACTGGGATGCAAACTTTCCCAAAGTTTGAAGGTGTTTGAACCCAAGATTTTGGCTCAGACCCATCCTTAATTTGAAGCAGCATCTGGCAGACCAAATGCTCTGCAAACGCTGGCATTATGAAAGATGAAGTCTCATGCGACACAGCATGTTGGAAGGAACGCTTCCTCCGTGGAGGAAGCAGAGTCGCACAGGAAGGGTGAATGCAGGGAAGCTGGAAGTTGCAGCTGCATGGAGGGACCCAGCTCCCACCTTCCCTGTGGTGCTCACTTCAAAGGAGAAAAGACCTCCTGCTTTGGTTCATGCAGTGCTTGTCCTCCCTGCTGATCCTCTTGTTCTCGCCCCTGTTCTTTTCCTGAGACCTGAACTCCGTCCAACTCAGGGACACAACTGCCAAGAAACTGGGTCTCTGGTGCTGTGGCCAGTGTTGCTGCACCCAACGGCTCAGCTCCATCCAAGCAAAGCCCTGTGTCCTGAGCTAGCAGCACCCATTAGAGGATCCCAGGAGTCTTTTCACACCTCCTTTTCAAAAGCACTTAGGTACCTAAGGATGCATAGGGATGCCTAAAGGGATCTTCCTTAGGAATAGAAGAAATTTCAAAACTACCTCGAGTCTGGTGTTTCTAGTGACTTGGAAAATCCTGAGCATTTCTGAAAACCTCACTCTTTATTACCCGCATCCTTACACATACACACAAGCTTGGTCTTCCAGCCTTAACCTCACAATTTTCCACCCAAAACAGGCAGATGCTTTATCCTGGTATTTGTGCATTTAATGTTAATTGATACTTAATCACAGCCGAAAAATCTATCTGTGTATTTTAACAGTTTGGATGTGGCTGAAAATAAGGGGCTTATTAACTGCTGTGAGGAACATTTCACAATAGGATCTGCATTTTTCTAGTACTCTGTAATTAAAGTATGCGCTAACGTGACCACAACATTTTTAAACAGCTGGCACATGGAGCTGAAAAAATAATTAGTTTTCAATAAAAAAGTTGCTTTTTATTACCCAGGCAAAGTTCTCCAGTGACTTTTAAGGATCTGCCAAGTGAAATTCAAAAATGAAAATAGAGTCTCTACGCTGGCTGTTAGCCAAGCTGAATGAAACACGAATAGGCTGATTTGTGCCAAGTATTAGACATGCTGAACTGAGGCAAAGTGGTTAAGTATCTCCCCAGGTTTAATGTTTCACAAAACAGCGTATCTGCCCCCAAAAACGCTGTACTCAGGGGGACCCACTGCTGTGGCTTTCACTCGTTTTATCCCTCTTCTCTCAGCAGTCAGGAAATGAAAAAGTGGTTCAGAAGACAACCGAAATACTTCTCTACGAGAAGCTGAGACCCTTGGCAGAAAAACCTATATGTCTGGGTTTAACTGTTACATAATTAGGGATAGGGGAAAGAAAACCCAGCAACAAATAGGAGGTTGCAGCCTCATGGCACCCTCTGACAACAGCCGCGTGAAAGCTGCCCTGGGCTCAGCCCGCTGCGCGACGCGCCCAGAGCTCTGGGCGTCCTGCGACGGCCGCGCTGCCCGGCGAGGGGGCACCAGCACCGCCTGGGCACCTCGAGCAGCCGCAGGATGAAGCCTCAAACCTAGCGTCTGTCTATTTTACCACCTTTGCTTTGCTGGTAAAAAAGGAGCTCGAGAGACTTTTTTATTTTATGTTATCAAATCTACAATCCCCACAGTTGTACCTGAGAATGAGCCTATGGGTCTTACGCACTCTGGTTATGGCTTTTTATGTGATGCTTCCCACTGCTAGTCCAGCAAACTCTCTTTGCGTGTATACTAATGATAATGTCTTTAAAAACAGGCAAACTACACTGAGTAAGGGAACCAGTAAAAGCAAGTGACTTCACTGGTGTGTGCTAAAACAAGCGGCTCTACAAGAAGCTGAGACTTTTGGCAGCAAAACCTGTATATTTGGTTTTAACTGCTAAATGACTACTGGTAGGGGAAAGCGAACACAGTAACAAATAAAAGATTGCAACCTAATGGCTCCCTCAGACAACAGGCAGGTGAAAGCTACAGCAATTTATGGACGTACTGAAAGTCTTCCCAAACTTCCCAGGTGTCTTAACCTTCCCCATCACTTGACAAAAGGTGAAAAGAGAAAAACTAAGAGAAGTGCTTTCTTCCCATCTCTCATTTTAGCATCACCACTTAATTCCCAAATACTTAAAGAAATGATCCCTTGAAAGCTTATCATCTATCATTCACAGCTGTTGGGAACTCACAGTGCCAGTCCTCCCAAGTTATATGGTGGAATTACAATTGGCAACTGAGTGGTTATCTGAAAACACCAAATACTCTATGTTTAAGCCAGGACCTAAAGGTACTTTGGCCCACGTCACTCCACAGCTGTTGTAAGAATTATTTTTATAGTACAGTTTGTCTACTGATTTACTACTATTGTTAAATGAATTCTAAAATTTGCTTAAACATTCGTGTTTGAACTTGAGGGAAAAATAGCTTCATTAGCAAAGACTGAGTCTAATAAAATGGAAATAAGTCATCTGCCCCCCAGCCCCCATCTACGAGCTATTAACAGTTAAGGAAATTGTGGTAAATGAGTTCCAAGGACGGGGGAAAAGAGGCAGATTTGTATTTCATGCTCCAATAAGGATAATTACTATGCTATTGTTAATCTAATATATAAATAAAAGCAGGATGGAAATATATTTCAGAGTTCGAGTATTCTGTTGGGTCCCCTTTCACAGCACAATGCTGAAGCGATCCAAACCTGGAACCAGTTACTTCAAAATGTATTTTAATTAAAACACATGGGCTATTTTCAGGTGGATAAAATCACAGTGGATTCAATGGCAAAGGGCTGGCTGAAGCTGCATTTGCACACTGAGTAACCTGGTGTTAAATCATTGCAGCCAAGGTGCTCTGTCCAGAAGGCTTTCAAGTATCACAAGTAAAACAAGTCTGGGTTGCTTAAGTTCTTACAGCTGATCCCCTTTCATGGAAAAAGCCAATTACAGATCACAGATGTCTAGACTAATCCTTTTAAATATCACAGGGGCAGGAAATAACGTGAAAGTGCAATAAATGACAATTTGTATAGCCCGGGTAGCGGTGGAATAAGACAGCACATGAAAAACAAACACAAAAAGGCTCAAACGTACAAAGGAAAAATAAAGGCTTAACATTCAAGCTCAGTATGGTAAGACTGGAGACTATGGGCTAGATTGCATTCTGATTTACAGCCTGCAAATCCCTTTCAACTGCATGGAGAAAAATTACGCATAGAATGTCTGCCTGTGCTATTGAATTACTTGTTCCTCCTCCTTTAACCTCCTTCCCCTTTATTTCAACACTACATTTTATTCTAACTTTTGTATAATTTCTGAAGTTTATTTTAATCAAGGGAAAGGAAAATTCTGTTTTCTAATAGTGTCTGCATCTTTCCAAGGCATATGTCCCGTAATTAGTATGGTGGGCTCATTAGCATAAATATACAAAGAAATTTGGTTTTAGAACACGAATACCATTTTTGCTATGGAGCAATATAGGACAGGTGACAGGCCCAGCTGGGAAACCTCTTTTTCATTTTTCTGTGACCACAAATCAGACATCTTGGGCTCACAGCAGGACAGGCTCTACTGGCAGTAATTGGCACCATCTGTAGCTGTCAGAGCAGTGCCTGGCATTCCAGCATTTCATCTTTCCAGTCAAGGCATTCATCACTAGTCCAAAACTCAGCCAGCTGACACTGAAAGATTAACTTGCATTGATTTGCTTGGATAAGCTCGCCTGTGCCTCAGTTGGTACTGAACGTTCCTGTTTAATAGCCATCACCATCACAAGATGTTTACAAGGTGATCGTCTACTTAGCTTTTTCCATTCCCCTTCTTGGTCCTAATGTGTTTTCAATTATTATAATTTAGGAGATAGTGAATTAAAAGACAGGAAAGTGAATGTAGCCAGCAATCACAGAGTGCGAGAGGTAATGAAAGGATTAGAAACTCACAGCAGTGGCTGTTTACTGGTTTTAAATGAGCAGCTTCTCCCACCCCCGTATGTGTCAAGAGACAAAACTTGTTGATTTGGGGGTTCGGCAACGGACCGAGTCTCCTCCAGCTGTCAAGTCTGCATGATGAAACTAAATGAAACCGTTATCATTTTCAAATGCAATTTTCCAGTACTCGGGTAATTTGGTTTACATATTCCAGGAAAGTTTTATGGTAGCTACACCAGATGCAAAGTTCAACCTCTTTCTCTTAATCACCTAACGCTATACCTACTTACCAGTGTTTTTAAGCCTCTGATGTGTTCAAAGCCCAGAGCTTTATCTTTCACAGTCATACAAGGGTCATTACTATTTCAATTTAGAAACCTAATGTGTTCTGTAGAATGTTTTTGGGTGAACGAATTGCAATCTGAAAGTTAAAAATTCATGTCTGTTTTAGCAAATGACAGGCAAATATAAGGACATCCCCAGGCAAACCTAAGACAGTAAAAATTTGTGAGTGTCACTTAAATGACCATTCTCTTTCTTGATAACGAAAATAGATTCTTCTGTCAGTAAATAAAGGGGGTTATTGGAGGATTTTTTAATTACCTAGTATAACCCTATCAAAATCCTGCTCAGATAAACCCTATTACTTCTCTCTCCTAGGCATCTTCTCATTAACGGCTTATTTCCGCACAGGTGATGTGTCACAGCCCACAGAACACATGCACATAGGGCTCGTTGGTACTTTTAGGTATTTGGGGTCTTCTCTGTGTATCTACTACAGACCAAAAGCTCTGTCATCTCAGGCTTCTTTCTACAGCCATTTTGAGATGAAACTGGAAGGGGGTTGGAATTAACACTGAAAAGCACCTGTGGTATCGATGTGGTGTATCTACAGAGCACAATGAAAGACTAGGGAGAGATATTTGCTAATGCCCCCGGTATGAATCGGCTCATGGGAGCAGTGGGGTACATCAGCCCAGGCAAAGCACAGTGCCCACAGAATCATACAGCGCCCAGCACCTCTGCTACCTCCCAGGGTAGGGAGGTATCACACTGCATCACGCACAGCTAGCGGACACACTGCATTGGGCTGCGCAAACGTGCCTCGAGGATGTCTCACTCAGGATGATCACCTGGTGGCATTTGTGGAAAGAAAAGTTATAAAGCAGAGTGCTCACAGAGAGCAAGCGTTGGGAGTGTGCATGAACAATTGGGGCACCATGGAAAGAAAATGGGTCAGAAAGGGGTTGCAGAGCCCAACTGTGAGGTCCTGCGGGGGGAATGGGATAGCAGAACCATCTGTCAAAGCCTAGGGTACAACTTGGGGGATGGCAACCTCATCTGGGCATGGGAGCTCTACAGGCTCCCAAGAAATACCAAAAGAAAATTCAACTTTGCATGAGATACAACACACACATGAGAAGGTGACAATGCATCAGGGAGCATGAAAGCAGGCAAAACGCAGGCTCGGAGAGGGGCCAGTGGCTCCCAGCAGACCTGAACGTGCGCTCCTGAAGGTGATTCGCTTTGCCCCTGAAAACAGAGTATTTCAGTTAAAAGGGAATATTGTGGCTATAATTTAGTGATGCCTGAGACGGACTGCCCTGAGAACATTTCCTAACTTTAGAGGCACGTGTTAAACTAGGCTTGTAACGTAGTGGGGTTTGTCCTTTTTTTCCACACAAAGAATAGCAATTTTCTCTCTTTTTACAATGAAGACAGGATATACAATACTCCATCAAACAGAAAAGAACAGTGGTATTTAAAATAGCTCATATAAATTACATATATTTTAAACTATCTTTGTCAAAAGCATTTCATCCACTACAGAACACTCATGAGTGTTTGCAACACATCTGTGGAATAAAATAAAGAGTTAAGCATAAAAGAGTATTAAGTCATCTGGTTTGGAGAGATTTTTGTATTAGATCTTGTTCATTTATTAAGTGTAATGTGATAGTGGCCAGATGATTAATACAGTGTGGTGGGAGTGATGTAACAGGAAAGATAAAAATGGATATCATAAGTGGAAAAGAGGATGGAGATGTGGAGGGGGTACATAGGGAGGGTTGGGATAAGGAGGTTAGTGTTTACAGTGTCCGAGTGTGACAGACTTCCTTTGGAATGGTTTTTAGGGAGGATTTACTCTTTCAGCCGGTGATTATATTCCACAGGGTGTTCCAAGTGAGGGAAAAAAGCACAGTGTTAGTCTGTTTTGAGACAGAGCACCAACATGTTCAAACCATTCTTCTGCATCTACGGGGAGTGAGATTTTGGTTGCCTCCACGTGTGCTGAATGGTGCCCACGGGGTTGCCCCGCTGCGAGCCTGGCAGGGACTCAGGGCAGAGAAGGCAGAAGGGATGTTTTGTGGATAAGGAGCAGTGCTGAGAAGGGAGTGACTGGAGGATTTGCAAATCCCTGCTATTAATTAATGGGTACAGCTGCCTTTGGCAAGAAATGCCTGGAGGGCAACCTTAGCTATAAACAGCATTGATGGACAAAGGTCTTAAAAAGGTGGAATTTATCCAGAAAGTCTCACTGCTTTTAGATATGTATTCTACCCTGTCTGTTGACACCTCCCACATCTGTATTTGGGATGGATCCTTTATTTGGCTTGAAGTAGAAATTGTGAAACTCCGTGGCTAACCAGGTGTCCCACAGGACAGTGCTAAGGAATTTAGTTAGACTTGTGCTCACGGTGTGACTTGATGGTCTGCACAGCAAAAGAAACTACTCACTACATCAACACCATATCACAGAGTACTTCTACTCTAGGGCCTGTGTGTTTCTCATACGGGTCAGATTTTCAAAAGCATTCAGCACCAGCACATTTCACTGGGGCGGTCTGGCCAGATACTCAAAACAGATCTGAACATCCAAGAACATCTACTGAGTACCTAAACCTGAGGGAAATGTAAAGGATATTATAAGTTGACCAGATTGGTCAACTGCAATTTTTACAATATGATCACGCTGGTTCAAGTTGTATAAGGTGATGTCAACACACAGGAGAAGCAAAGAAGGAAGGAAAACGATCAAGCTCAGCCATGGCAGCACAGTGCACTTATGTGACAAGAGCCTTACTTTATCCCTAGTAAGCATACTTGACAGGTTTCACCAGAATGGCCAGGAAGATAAAACCATTGCTGCTTAGAAGGAGGCTTTCTCTTCAGAGTGGGAACTGCTCAGGGGAATGAGTCTTCTGTATTAACTTTTACATATACAGAAGGTGACTAAAGGCATTAGGCCAGCCTGGATTGCTCCAAGGGGATAACAAGCCCTGTGGTGAGATGGAAATGCATGTGCATTGTTCTAAACCCCTCTCTTTCTAAGCATTTTCACATACTATTAAAATAAACTGTACTTTTGTTTCCAAATAAAGGCTGCGTTGTTACTAGAGTCACAGCTGTGCACGGACCCATGGCAGAAGATCCGGCGCCCTAACTACCCCAAACAAGCACTGGTACATGCAGAACTCATTGCATGAGCCAGAGTGCTGCAGGATGTCACCTAAAGACAGCCACTGGCTGAAGGACAGCCATTGCCCTGCCCAGGGACAAGGGAAGACGCAGAGAGAGAAACCAGCAGAGCTCAGCTCTCCACAGCAGTCTCCATGACTCAGGAAAACCAAACTGACCTTTTCTCTCTCTGACTTAGCTGGTACACTACTGGTAGCTCAAGACTTGGAATAATTTACCAACTCCATTAACAATACTAATGAAGTCAGTATGACAATAAAGCCTACACAGAGGCGGAATCCCAGAGTGGTGGGAACTGTCAGCATTTCTTACAGTCTTACCAACAAGG
Source organism: Phaethon lepturus (assembly GCF_000687285.1). NCBI lineage: Eukaryota > Metazoa > Chordata > Aves > Phaethontiformes > Phaethontidae > Phaethon > Phaethon lepturus. The sequence goes on along the minus strand of NW_010529972.1, from coordinate 65,976 downwards.
TCTGTAGGTATCTGCAGTGTGCTCCCTCTTGCATTACAACGCAGAGGGCTCTGCTGCTTCTGCTTCCCTCTCCTGATCCAGATTCAACAAGGCAATGCCAGGGCCCTGTTTTTAAAGCCCATGAGCAGAACTCAAAGAGAAAAACTTCTCTTGACAAGAAGTCAGAGTTATGTGGACTACTGGTTTCATGTTTCTAAAGGGTTTAAAAAGACACAATTCAGTGAGACACTGAAGAACTAAGTATGGGCTCTGTTTTTATGAAGCTTAATATTTATAGGACTAGAATGGTTTATAGTAAAAATGTTTGTTTCCTCTAAACAGCAGCTTCTTTCCATACCTTGCCCTCTGATGTCCACTCTGTACATGCACGCCAGTTCCTTTCAGAACAGCCCAGCATACAACAGCTTTTGGGTTACATGATAAAACACCGCTACGTTTACTAAGATAAACGTACTTGTAGAAGAAAAGATGCCTTCTGAGACCATTAATGAAACAAAACATCTTATCTATGGATCAAGCAGTAGCTGTTTGCTATCAGATTGACTACAGGAGTAAAGACCTTTTCATTTTTGAGATAGCAACAACATTTTTTTTAGATGGTATTTACATTTACTTAGCAAGCATTAGAATAAATCTACCAACTTTGAAGAAACAGTGCTAGCCCGCCAGATCTATGAAGAGTTCTGAGCCATTTGGTGCTTCTCCTAAAGCATAAGCTACGACATCATACAGTCTCATGAAGAACTTTGTTTCCATTTATTTAAGAGCTTTCTAGCTTACACAGTCCCAGAGAAAAGCTTCAGAATGTTACCCTTATTCATTTGGAAACCAGAAAGCAAACAAGAGTACATAAGACCTTATTACTTTTTTAAATGTCATGATAACTATGCCAGTCTCATGATTTTTTGAGAAAGAAACTTTGTCTGTCTTTTTTTTTTCCCCCCACTTGCTTGTCCGTGACAACATCCAGTTTGATTAACGGTTGGTTGTAAATGCAGGCTAGGACTTTTGGCATTAGAAATCACATTTTCCAAAATGATTATTGGTCTGAGTGGCTTAATTAGAGGAAGACCAATTTGAACTTCAAAATTGCTGCATGTTTTCTGTGAAACTCAGGCTTTTTTAAGGTCCTTTAGCTTGTTCCACTCCCTCCTAAAATAAGCGTTTGAAATTGCCCAGTGTACCTGAATACATGACATAGAAGTGTGCATTAGAATGGAGTACCGCTCTCAGCCACACAGCTCTGAAGCTCTGAACAAAACAAAGTTCCCTGGAATTGCTGAATTCATCCATTACAGGTATATTCTGGAATAACAGAGCAGAATTTGCTTCTCTTCCATCAGTAAGCTTCTACCACTAAAAAAAAATACTACAGAAGGATAAATTAGGGAATTCCATAGCACCACCCTAATTTATAAGAGATGAAGACCTTTGTATATGTTAAGCAAAGCAATAATGATAAGAAAATATTTGAAAACAGAGAGTCTGATATGGCATTTTAAGTGCTTCACATTGCATAACTTTTATTATGGAGTCTTCTCACTACATGCATGTTGTCCTCATTAATGTCAAAAGGATTTATGTGTGCATATGGAGGGAAGAATGTATGCCTATGTGTTTGCAGTCTCACCTGTTATCTTTCTCTTGTCATTATCTAGCAACTTCCCTTCCAAAGGACAACATTTATAGCTCACTGGTAAATATAAGGCAGATAAATTTTATGTACTGAAGCAACGTGAGTATGAAGTTGGTCTGACTCAATTGTATCAAACCAGCTGAAACATATTGTGTACACAACAGACGCATCTCTGGTTTCAAAGTTTTCATAAGGAAAAATTCCTCCGGGCAAAAGAAATCAAAACATTAGGATGAACTACATTGGATCTCAGGAATTTCCCCTGCAATTATTAGGATCTCCACAAAAATGAACCATTAAAAAGCAATCCTTATTTTTCAATGCTATCAGCTATAGCACATCATCAAAAGTTTACATAATTCTTAAAACCAGATACAAAATGTCAACAGACTGCAGCTGAATGCATCATAGATACGGAATACTCTCGCAGAAGGTTTCATTAAGTCTAACATGATTTAGGAGACTTAAGACACATTGCTTCAAGATTTTTATATCACTGCAGTAAGTACTCCAGGGATGTTTCGACCCACTCGAAATTGTTTTAGCTGTGCTATTACCTGGGTCAGAACTGATGGCAGCATATATCAATTAGATTGTAGCAGTTTAATACCCGCTCCTATGCATCTGGTCACTCAGAGACGCACATCCTAAGATTTCCATACCCTAGAAAGAGTATTAAAACAGAGCTCTGGAACGGGCTAAGGTTACCTCATTTATTTAAGAGGCAGCCTTAAAGAAATGACATCGGGAGACTATACCCATTCAGATTACAGATGTCCACTCCACTCACCACAGGGACTGGTAATGCTTCTTTTTTCCGATTACTGCTACATGTTTGCCTTGACCGTACCAAAGATTACGGTGCAGTACTGTAACTAATTAGGAACAGTGAACTGTAGACTTTTTGATAAACTGAACTCTTATCACTGACATCGATTAACTCCAGTTTACGATCTGATCCCTCATTTTTTATTATTTTGATCCCTGTTAAATAGACTGCATTTAAAAAATAGTGCCACTTCAGTATATTCTCACACCTAGAGTCAGAAATACATGGGTGTTTCTTCTGTATAGTGAGGTAACTACAGCTAATGACTACGTCAGTGTTGATCACTGTGTGTATTTCATATGACATGACAGTAGGGTAGATCTGCTTTGCTGCAACTTGTTAATAACCAATTTGATCGGCAGTGAATTTGTCCCTGATACTTACTCAGCTTGAGTATAAGTGCCCCTGTGACACAATTTTATTATTCAAGACCAGTTTTATCCACAAATTTTTTCACCAGTGCAGCACAACATGGTTAGAGCTGCATTTTTAGTAACACTTAAGTAAGGCTTAATGTCTAAAGTAAAGAATTTTGGCATTTGAGGAGCATCTGTTGCTTACTTCTCTGCCGTAGGAGTGTAAGGCTTTTGGACTGCTAGAACTACTGGGTTTGGTACCTGGTGTATGCAGCAAGAGACAGTTCACAGCCAAATGACTTTACACTGACTCAGACAGAGAGACACCTAAGGTCAGCAATATACTGTTTGTGGTTATGAGCTTATGATCTATGTGCTGCTCTGTACATGTTACTTCATACAGGTGCCATTTTTAGCGTAAGAAAAACAGGACATTGGCAAAGACAGTAGAATCAGTCTCTACAGAGCTCTTTGCCTCTTTTTCAAATACTATGCACATCTAGAACAGAGAGCCTTATCCTAGCAAAAATAATATCAGCTTTCAAGACCCCTTGCTCCCTACCTGCAAGTGCCAAGATGTGAAACAGGAACAAAGACAATTCAGTGTAAACACTAAAAATATGGTTAAGCCTCATGATCAAGAAAAACATTGGGCTTAATAATATCCTGTTAGTGCAAAGGACTGCACATATAAACCAACTCAAAATCTAATTTGCACATTATAAGGCAGTAGCATTTTTACAATAAAGCTATTAATGCTCTGAAAAACCTTAATAAAAGAAGGAACTAGGGCTGTCAGGGCAGAAAGCTACAGGATTTGCCCTCCAAACTTTCCAACGGGGGAAATCCATCTCTTCTAGCACAACTGTGTGCAGTTTTACAGTGGTCCTGCTTCTGCATGAATTTCAGAATACATTTACTAGAAAATTCATTATATGAAACATTTATCCCATGAATAAATTAGAGACTCTGAAATACAGTGCAATAAAACTTTTGCTGCTAGAAAGATTTTTATGGGTGAAATAACGTGAAAATTAGTAACATTAAATATGATTCTCCTTAACCCAGAATAGTCACCACACAATTATTTTGACATGTTCTGGCATACATCATCATAGATCTAGTCAAATGGTCTTATATAACAGATTTTGAACCCTTTTATAAACCATCAAGGAACACACAAAAAAGGGCAGTGGAGACGAGAGTTTTCAATCCTAAACTGCTGAAGAGAGCAATTTATGCCACTGTATTCAAGAAAAGCCAGATGACTTTTTCAGAATGGCTTTATTGAGTCCTTGAGTGGATGAGCAGTTTTACTTTTGTCTCTGTTGTGCATTAGGTATGATACTGTAAGCATGGGGTAAATGCATTTAAAGCAAGCCTCCATATGCATTAAATGTGAAGCCTGCATGCTGTGTTGAGGCACTGGATCGTGTCTCTGCTAAAAAAATCAAAACTTAATACGTATACAAAGCTGCTCTGTGCCATTAGGTTAACCACAGATAATCCCACTAACAAAGTGTTAGTGACAGCCTTTTTGGGGTCCAGATCCCAGCACCCTTCATGCAGAACAGGTGACATGAAGATAGCACTTCCAACGAGTAAATACACCTGAAACATTAAACCCTTATTGGAAGGTATAGTAGTAGGTCAACATACATTGAAATATAGTTTCAAGCTAGACTGACAAGGCAGGCGAGATCTCTCACCTATTCTTCTCACCTGATTACAGAAGACAATCTAATCTTGGATGAAATGCATTACTTTTAAAGTTACTAAAATGTGGTGGGATGAAGCACATTGCGAGGATTTAAATCTAACTTCAGATAGCAGAATTTCCTTATCTTATGCTGATGGAATTGCCACATGTCACAGAGCTGCCATACTGTGCTCAGCTTCTTCAAAACAGTAATGCCAGGCTTGCAAGAAAAGTATCTCTGCTTTGGAGTGCTTGTTTGTAAAAGAAAACAGAATAATTTTGCTTTATTGTGGAAAGTATTTTAGGGGAAGACAGACTGAATCCATGTATTTTCTTTGGGTATTTCCCTAGTCACAGATTTTTGTCTAGTTAGGTGGATCTTGGGTTTTGGCAGACTAACAAGCAGACTCTGTTAACTGCCTATTCTGAAGAACAGACATTTGTGTGGAGCCTTTCTGGAGGTGCCCTGTCCAGACTCAAATGATTAAATAAATGTTTATGAGTATTAAAGTATGTGTCTTTCTTAGGAGGGAAAAAACACTGATGCAACTGAAAGTGCAAGGCTGCAGAGCACCCTGTGCATACCAGTTATTCCAATCCGGGGTGCGTGAGCGTGACTGTATTCAGAGGAGTTAAATCAGACACCCTTGAACGCATTATCTCCCTCTCTCTCTGTTTGGTTTCCCACAGCATAACTTTACACATTACCTCATGACATCTTTATAGTGGTGGAGAAAATGATTAGACCCCAGTCCTTGAAAAATCGCAAACACAGACTCATTTGTAGCATTTTGCTGCTCTAATTAGCACATTACTGAGGGGTAATGAATAGAAGCCTGTGAAGAAACTTAAAAATTAGTACCACCAGCAATGTTCGAGTAAAAATCAGAACTGTGAGTAACAGTACTCAAAGGATTTGGGTAATTACTGGATACTCCCAATATAAGGTCTGTCACTTGATCCTAAGGGACTCTGGGGCTTCAACAAGCCCCAGAGGCCCAATATTCCACCCCAATAAATGTGGCTCACAAAGTTCACTCAGAGTTAAAGACAGCACCACAACTCTATTGTTCTTGCTTTCTTTGTTTAAAGGTAGTTCTTAAACAGCATGGAGTTAGACAACCTTCTTTTGTATGTTAATCATCGGACTCCTCCATCTGTAATGAGATATTATAGTTTCCATGTGTGTGAAAGCATGGAAATTGCACCACTCCAATAACCAAATGCGCAAGGACGCGTGGATTCCTTAAGCCCAATAAACTGCTGCAGTATTTGTGTTAGACAAGGTTCTTTTACCATTTCAGTGGTCTACTGAAAGGTGCATTTTGAGAGGTAATCAGAGGGGAGGGAAATGTTACTCTTCAAAGGATGGGAAGAGACCTTGACCATGTAAAGAAAGGGCAGTGCCTCCTGCCTGAGCACTCAGGCCATCCGTCCCACCAGCCTGTAAGCAATGACAGCACAGACGCAAATCTGCAGCAAAGCGTGTGGACTCTGCCCTCTGAAAAAAGGCTTACTGTGGGCCAGGGTACACCAGCCTGCAACAGCCAGCCACAGGCAGCCTTCAGAAAAGACCAAGCTGTCTCCTTCCAGCTTTGGGAAGAGGTGCTGGCCTGGCGCTTCAGAGAGCCCTCCCTCAGATAAGCAAGGGCTTCCTCTGCCCTTATGGAGGGAAGCTTTCAACTCTGACCCATTCTCAACCTGATGTAAAGGGGCTCCAGCGTGTAGTTTATTACATATTTTTAAAAAGGCCCCTTAGGATCAACAACTTTTATTGCAACTTTCAGTTGCACCATGCACTTGTAAAGCTAGATTAAGCTGGGGTCTAAATGCCATGACCCCTTCCTCTTACCTACTTCCCTTCTTTCCACCTTCCATGACTTTTTGTTTTTCTCTAAGTATTTCACTCTTAGAATTTAAAAAAAAAAAAAAAAAAGGAAGAAAAGATACAAAAACCAAATTCCATATATAAACACTGGCAGCTTTCAGGCTTGCTTTTCATCCTGAATCTAATGGGCAAAGAGCGTCAGTGCATTTACAAGCTTTTCCAAGTGAGCCTAGAGGGGCCTGTTTACCAGAGATCGAATCTCTGGCAAACAGCTCATTGCAGCTCTTCAAACAAGCTGAAATTATGACCTTATGTTATTGTTTCTCAACAACCCAAACCTTTGATGTAAACTAATGTTGACCTTTCCAGCATATATTTGACATGAAGCCACTTTTGTTTAAAACGCCCTATGAAAATTCAGCTCCAGTCTTATTGGATAAAGCCTTTTTATGGGATAATAAATAATAGATAATAAACAACTGGAGCCAATTTAGTCATTGAAGTATTTTCTTTGCCTGACTAGCTATCATAATGGATCTTTTCTACCTTGGCCTGTGTTGGGTTGCCTCACACCACACTGTGGGCCCATCCAACCTAAGCCAAACCATAGTGAAGTCAGTGGAAAAACTTCTCAACAATTTCAGGTCTTCTGTCTCTGGGTGAAACCTAGATTACAACTAAATTAAACTGCATAACTCCCAATGGACGTCTGCGGATTTTACATATTAGGAGATATTCCCACCTCTTACCTTAGCTTTAGGTGGGTGTCCAAAGTAAGCAGGTGTATCCAGAAATGAGATCGATCATATAATTTGGGCAAGTTAGGCTGCTAATTAAGCCCCAGCAAGTGGTTACTTCTGTCAGCTACAGCAAGCACATAGAGGTGGGCTCCTAATATAAGCACCTTTCCTCTATTGAACTAGTGACTCTGTTCACTCTTCTTCTACCATGCCCACCAGTGGTCATCTGCATGTCTTCCCATGCTGCCCAAGAGCCATTGATGACTGGTACGTGTAGGTAAGCTGCACATTCCTTCCAACAATGTGTTTCATTTTTCATGACTAATCTCTAGCGCCTTATTGTTTTGCTTAATTTGTAAAGTAGTAAAAGGGAATCAACAGACAAAAAGGAAGATAATTCTGTTAATTTTTCAAAGTGCTGCTATTAATATTTAGTACTCTCCTCTCCAGCTTAGCAGTTTTAAATACCAGGAATTTAGTTTGAGAATCCAGATAAAAAATGAGCAACCTTTATGCAGAGTCCATTAACTAACGCTAAATTAAAATGGCATTGAAATGGAATTAGAGGGATGTGTATAAAAAAGAACATGTGACAAGCACATGGGTACCACATGAATCCATTATGATAAGTATTCTTCCCGTAAGAGCAAATGAATTCATTCTGACCACACACTTAAAATAAAGCCAAACCTTTTTTTTTTTTTTTTTTTTTTAAATAAATGTCAAAATATCATCTCATTGTTAAACTAAACATACTGTCTTTTGCTGGGCCAAAAGATTCCTAAGACAGTGCTTCGGTGTTAAAAATATATTTCACTATATATCACTATAATTCACTATATAATTACTATATATCAAATAGTAAGAGCCTCACTTTCTCCTACAGATTTTGCACTCCAAATTGGGGATTCAAGCCTTAGCTGAGCCTGTTACAGTAATCTGTTTTGCTGCATGACACACTCCGAAAGTCTCTGAATTCTTTGCTGCAGAAAGCTTGTATTGCTTCCCTATGTGCCAAACTGAGTAAATATGAGCAAGTGGCAAAACAAAGGTGATAAACCCCAGCCTTTAAGGTAGGCTCCACTGGCAGCACCATGTTGTCTAACCTAATAACCACATTCAGAAAGGAGCGTAATTCGAGGAGCATTTGAAATAACTACCCCTTAACATTAGAAATATTAAGCCTTGGGTTACAGAATAGTTTGGGGGCCAGACTGAGAGGCCACCCATTTTTTGGAGAGCAGAGATCCATGCAAATAAAACACACACTTGTGAACTCCACTTGCTAATCATAAAACAAGCCCCATGCAAATCACAGAAACAGCAATGACAAATTTCATGGGTTCGTCATGGCAAAAATGGCAGATTTCACAGCATGACACTGATTAAAAGACAGGGACAGAAAAATCATGAATAAAGACATTTTAGCTGCCAAAAAAAAAAGGATTTTAAATACTGAATACTTTCTTTATTAATACAGTTGTCCTAGGTGGATATTCTCCAAAGCAGTAAAACTGACATTAAAGCAAATCTGTAACCCAAAAATACTCCCAATTTTAGGAATATTTTCCAGAGGAGATCAGCCTCTCTAATTCTTAGTTTAGATAACTGCTGAATAATGAAGCAGACAACAATCCAGGATGACAAAATGAACTTCACAGAAATACATTTTCTGAGTACAGGCTTCCCTGAAACTGGTGGCTCAAGTCTTTATACCAACATTAGTATAAAAGGTGCATTACACCTTTCTCCACAATAAGTAGTCCGAAGGGAAGCGTAAATGTCAGATAATAAGATCCTAGTTCTCACCGATAAACAAAGACTTCCCATTTATTTTTAGAAGCATTGACTAATCAGTCATTGCACTGTAGGTCCATGTCCAACTGCTTGTCCAAAATTTCTGAAAAATCCAAAGCCACTCATAATACAGCTGCTTCAGGGGTTGCATAAAGAAAGGTTAAGTAGCTCAGCTCAATGCAAAATCACTCTGTTTTGGTGTGAGCACGGAGTTTTCATCCAACCTCAAAGCTGAACCCAGGAACAAACAGCGAAAGCTCAAGTCTCTATCACAGACCAAAGACTCTGGTGGGAACCCAGAATTTGCACAAAAGAAAGTGGTGGTCCCTGCCCCACCCTGTTCCTTCTGCATCACCAACTATTCCTGCCATTCTCTTCCATGCTCTGTGAAGGAGGCTGGAGAGAGAAATGATGATTCTGGAGAAAAACAACCCAAACTGCTTACTACATTATCCTGTGCTCTGTGACTTGGTTAGGAACCAGAATCTGCATTCCATGGAAAACTCTGTTATTTAAAAAAGAAAAAAAAAATCGACTCTAAGTCAGAAAGGGTAAAACATAGCTAAGATCAAAACAAAAATCCTGTGGAAATCATAATAACGTCCATTAATTTTACAGATAAATTTCTGAATACTACGATATTATGTTCCAGAAAAAGATTTAAGAACTAGAAATATTCATTTCTGAGAATGCCATATATTTTGTTTCTATTTGGAAAAAAACAATATATTCCATTTCAATTATTTACCAAGCCACATATATTCCAGTTCATTTATTTCCTATATCAGTTATTAAGATTTGGCCTTTCAGTCCCTTCAGTGGCTATGTCTGACTAACCAAAGGGGAACACAACAGCACAGTTCCCACAAGCACACTGTGTCCCCACGGAGGAGGAAGGTAAATCTCGCAGTTTTTTAATACAGTTCCACGGTTCATCCAAATGCAGTCCTGTACTGCAGTTTCTTTTAGGATTGGAAAGGACACGGTCTCCTATGAGAGTTCAGCACCCCTCAGGATCATGAAGACGATGCAAAGAGAATTTGTGAGAGGAACCTCAAGCATCTTTCCATTTCCATATGAAAGGATCCATATGGATCTTTTTTAAAACAAACCTCTTATGGGGCACTTCTGAGCAAGGGAAACTCGGATGTCCTGTCCTCCAAGGAATGTGGCGCCATCCTCTCAGTTGAGGAAGGTTAATACAGCATATTTGGTACAGAGAATTAACCTGAGGCTTTTGCACATAACTGAGGCCCAGAACAGTACAACACTCACAGTATGCTGGCTACTTTTTTTTTTTAATACAGTCTCTTATTAATAAATATTGGCACAAACCAAAGAAAACTTCATAAAAGTGAATGGTTCTAGCACTTGCTGAAGAAACTTAGACAATCCCTCATGCAGAAACAAAAAATGACCCCATCATTCATTTCTCAGAGGGAGGCAGCAATTTCACGGGGCAGTAGCCACACAAGGGACAAAACTTAACATCTTCATTATAATCTACCTCCCAGTTCTGCTCATCTGTATCTGATCAGAGAAAGAAGGTGTTCAAATTTATTGTGAACACTAAACCCTTGCTGAGGTTCAAAACGTTAAGTCAACAGGCTGTTGACCAACAGTGGAAAACTACACCCAAGCCGGTTTAAGGTCAGGTGTGAAAAAAAGCGTACATTTCTGGGGTTTGAGTTTTCTCTAGTTTTTTACACAAGAACAAAGATCAATTAGTATCTATTTCAAATCATTATTTAATCTGTCAGTCTAATGCTCTGACTTCTCGTATGATGGACCTTGGCCTCTAGCAAGCTGGATGCAAAATCTCTTCCAAATACCAGCAGGACACATATGGCATCATGGACATTTTTCAAAAGCTACTGCACCCCTACATTTTTCTTGATTGCTCAACACATTGGTAGTCATTACTGTAGCAACTTATTGCAAGCCAAGAGATATAAATGTCTTTCTGGGCTGACTGGCAGGGTGTTGTAAAACAATGCAGCCAGCCAATCAAACACATACATTCTCTACTCCTCCGTGGGGAGACAGTATATATTTTTCAGTGGTATAGCTGGGACTGACTGCCATCAATCAAGACTTGGATTCCCAGTCCATCTCCACATCTAAGTATGCTGAACAAAAGGCCAATCTAATTCATGAGTATCGTTTGGTAAACTCCTGAAACTTTATTAGATTAACTTTTTGGACAAAACAATAGAAATAATCAGTTCATCGATTCAGGAAAAGATCTCAAAAGTCAAAATGCTTCCAAAATTAGATCTTCTCTGCTTTTAAAGGTAAGCAGATGGAAAACATTTGATTCTTATTTATTACCAGTTAAATTTATGTCCCTTATTTCACCATAAACTACAAGACTTCACCAAAGTGTATCTTATTTCACTGATCTTTAATAACCTGAAAACTGGTAACAGAAACCTATAATGAAGCACCCCATATACTGTAAATTAAAAATAAATAAGAGACCTCAAAGAGGTTTTCTTCAAAAGCTGCTTCAGTTTAGTGTTTCATTTTGTATATACACTAAGAGACATCTGTAAACATTTCTAAAATATAATGCAAAGGAACTAGCTATGTTATTATCTATTCTAGGCACATGGTTCAACATTTGTTTATGCAAACCATATAATTGGAAACTCTGTCCATTTTCTGCTTGTGCTAAATATTCTGTGTATAAATACTTTTCATAGTAGATAAATAGGGTTTTTATTTAGGTCTTATCACCTTCATATTACATATTCATTGATTTCTAAACTGCCTTAAACAGCTCTGTAGATGTGAAACATTATGAATTCAGTTTTGGCACCTTGGTATTAAATTTGCATATCAGGTCACGCACCGCTTGACATACATGCAAAATTGCACTGCGGCTATTTTATTACAACCCACAAAAGATATTCAGAAACTGCATGCAGCATCAAAATAAATTAAAATGGATAAAAGACCCAATAGTGAGACACATTTTTTTATTGTTTAGTAATGCCTAAAGCCATTTATATGTTCTAGTTAATAAACAAAAGTTAGACTAAAACAATTTTTAGTCTTTCTGTTATTACATTTTAATTGTAGGGGTAAATATATTTATTTGTCCCTTTACCAACTGTGTCCTACTTAAGGCTTGAATTATTTGAAATTGTATGCTATAAAAAGTAATGTATATGGATCACTGGCAAGCCATCATGTTCCTCTGCGTATGTCAGAATGTATACAGACACAGTGTATGAAGTCAGACATGCAAAGCAATATATTTCTCTAGTTGATTTTGTATTTGAAATGTTTTTGTAACTTAGTGTGCGTGCCAAGGCTGCATTTGCATGGAGACTCTGCATTTAACCAAAGTTAAAAATGCATCAGTCAATGCTGTTCAGATACTACGGCTCCCTCAAAATATACCAACTAACTATATAGCAAAGACATTAAAAAATTAAATAGTGGGGGAGACGTTTTCCAATTGCTCCTCACTAGGACTCCACTTCAATGTCCACAACATTTCAGGATAAGTAATTTGGCATTTCCATTCACTAGTTGCCGGGCCACGCTCACTTGGCTGCTTAGGTACGTCATCACGCCTGAAAATCGGGGCCTCAGGTGTGCTACAGACTCCCCGGGGGGCAGAACGGTGCGCACGAGGCAGCTGTGCCAGCCCACGCAGGTGCGGAAAGGCCGGGTGAGCGCCGTCGCCCTTGGCCGCCTCTCCCAGCTCCAGCGCCCGCTCCCCGCGCTGCAGCCAAGCGGATGGGCAGCGTGAGGAGCTGCCGTGCGGCTGGAAGGAGCTCCTGAAGAGCTAGCCAGAGCTTGCACCGGGACCTTCTACTGCAACCCAACACCATGGTTGCTTTATCACCCTTTGAAAAGTCATAGTTCCCTTCCACGTAGAAGTAGGCAGTACAAGCATCATCTCGCTCTATTTTGGGTAACAAGTACCTGTGAGCACAGGGATGAGCATGTCTTCCTCAAACAGCTCAACCCCAGACCCTGTGCCAGAGCACTGGGACCCGCTGCAGCCCCGCAGACCTGCAAGGGGTCAGGCAGAAACACGGTCTGAGACCCACAGCTGCGCACGCACCGTCGTATCCCTCTACTCCTCCCACGCGTGCCAGGGTACACGGCAGACGTGACTTTTCCTACGTGTGCTGTACTCGACCACTAACGACCCATAACCTTGGGAGATCCACTAGAAGAAATGTTTGTGGGGGTTGTTTAAGAGATACAGCACTACCTTCTAAATTGTATGATCCATCAAATCAGGGCAACAGCCCAAATGAGGGAAATCCCGTAATTAGCACACAGCAAATTTGAGAGTACATTTTACTGACTTTGTCTAACTTGGGCTACCATGAAAATCAGATGGCAGAGCACCCAGATAAAGTCAGCGAACAACCTTCACCCACACAAATGAAGCAGGTGGTGCTTGCACCAGTCAGTATCTGCTGTTGGGCCCTCAGCCTAAACTTCTGGCTTCTAAGTTTGCTCCGTTTCTTCTCAAAACATCACAAAAGGAACCTGAACCTCTACACTCCTGAAGAAAAACGCTCACTGAACTCAGGGGAGAAGGATCAGAGCCTCATCTGTAGTAGCTGGCAGAGGTAGACAGACCTCTTAAGAAACCTGCATGAATGAAGAAAAAATCTAAGCTAATCGGGACCACTAGCTTTATAGCAGAAACCTTAAAAAATTGACATAATATAACAAATTGGTTCAAAGCATTGCTACAGACCACCATGCTAAATTCCCACATCCTTAGCAGTTTGTAAAAATGTTTAATTTATGTTTATGTATTCTTATTCAAAATGTTAGTTAACAGCCTGTAGGGACCCAGTAATAGGATCCTTTTTTCTTTTTTATGTTTATTAGCTACATTAATGACTGTTTCTGCAATTCTACTACAAAGACTTGCGTTAATGAACGCCAATTAATTCTGAAATGATTTTAAACAAAGGGTGATGAGAATAACCAATCAACCATGGCAGTGTAAAGAGCAAGCAAGCTGCTGTGACCTAATTTTTCTGTGTTGATTCTTTGCTGTCACAGTGCATTGTTATTCATCAAGAACACCTATAGATTTTGCATATACATATGACAGTGTTATAATTTTGGAAATGCTCTGTTCCTTTCCAACATGGGAAATTACTGCATTTAAACTACAGGTTTCAATAACACTGACTCAAAAACTGCAAATACCTAAGAGGTCAGGCATATCTCTACCAGCAGAAGGACCTTACTAATTTCAGATTCTTAAAATTTAAGACAAGAGCTCTCTCAAACGCTTGGAACATTTGTTATATTTCTGTCCGGAAGGCCAAAGAACCATCTCTCCAGTTCACACTGTTTAATTAGAGGCATAATATCCATCAACCTATTTATTCATTTATTTTCCACAACAAATTAATCTTACAGCCATTTAATTCAATTCACAAGGACTCAAGTATAAAAGAATTCCCTGAAACCAGCAACAAGTTGAGTGATTATGCTCCTGAAATAACACATATATGTGTCAAATCTGACCTAATAAGTAAATAGACCATGTAGGCAGATAGGACTTTTATGTGCCTACTGAGTGAACAAACATTAAAAAAGCCATCCAACACTACTCTAAATTTAAACAAATTGATAAATGCCAGTTGCATTTTCACCTGATACCTACTTAGGGTATGTGCTTCCACTACTAGAGCCTTTCCAATAACAAAAGCTAGATATTTTAAAGTTAAAATTTCTATAAATCATAGTGTACAAACAGAACAAATTCTACCATTTCACTCTCTAATAGACATACAGTAGGGAATGGACCTTGCTCAGCCATCGTTCATTCATAAATGTCCTCTTTAGTCCCAACATACTAAGTGACATTAAATTCATCACACAGTAAAAAGTCATGTTTATTGGCGGTTTTCAACTGGAGATAACACCATTGTTTAACAAAAATGCAGAAAATCATTAAGCGTATGAACAGTCAAGGCCTCTACTGAAGAAACTGCAAATCTTTTTGTTCGCTATGTGCAATACAGGGGCACTTCTCAACACAGTATGAAAAACATTCTTCTGAAACAGAGTGCAAAGGGCTCTATCAGTTTTACTGGGAGACACTCATATTTACTGCAGTGGGCTTCCCTTGAGTAAAGACAGAGGGCTGGATCCACGATGCCACAGACGTACAGAATGAGATGGGCTTTGGCACCTGTATGAAATACAGGCACAAACTGAGGCTATGTTTAGAAGACGGCAATCCATTTCAACCTCCTTCCCCCCAAACACAGTAGATGCCAGCCACTCCTGACCTATGGTGCCGTGAGTAGCATTCTTCCCTCCAACAACCAGCAAACTGCGTTCTCAACTTGTACCACCCCTGGCAAACATTTTGGTGGCATCGTTTCAGGTTTTTGAAAGCTGCAGTATCAGCATTCAGCAAATCAGGTTTTCCAGTGTCCATTTATGAAGTCACTCCATATTGCTGATGACTGATTCACGTTTACAATGATAAAAAATTTGCATTAACATCTAGCCCTCTACAAAGGGTTTATTACTGAAATGCCAATTCAACCATAGCTGTAATGACCCTATTTTATAATGCACACATTTCAGGCACTTTTGCAAATGGTTTAAAAAAATGGAGCAGTTAAATTATGCTGCTAACATAACATGAATGTGTCATCACACCCTATCAAGCAATTTCATATCAAACAATGATGTGATATGGAATTTTGCCGTTACGATACACTTGGAGGAAAAAGGGCAGTATTAGAACAATGATGCCCACCTTCCATTCAGCAGTCTGGAGTATCTTTCAGTTATGAGAAAGTCTAACGGATAGATGAAAGATAAAGATGGACTGACATCTTATTAGTTCTCTTTTTCTTTGGTTTGTAAATAGTAAATGGAGGGTCCCGAATTTACCAGGTGATTTCAACCAGGAAAACTGCTGTGTGAAACAACAGATATTTCAAACCTAAAGAAGCTTCATTTTCAAACTCCGAGTCTTCAGGCTTTTCATCATCATATTTCTGTATGCATTATACCACTAACAATGCGATATACAAGAAGGACAAAATGTCAGCCCCCGATGGAAATGAACTCACCACCCTTCAGCAATCAACAATCAGACCTTGCTTAATTTAAATGTGTTAGATCATCAGTCTATTATTTCTCCAGCTTTTTATAATGATTTCTAACACTGGCCAGACATTGTACACCTGGCTGGAAAATGTTTCTTTTTAAGCAATACAAGAACTAACCAATATGTAAACCCAATAATTAAATTACATTTAGCCGCTGGCCACTGTTATTCTGCACTACTTTCCCACCAAGGGAGCTATAGTGATCCGATTTAAACAGCAATCTAGCAGAACACTTTTCATTGCCCATGATTCTTGTGCAGAGTAAATTGGCGCACATCAGATTTGACTCTAATTTGGGTTTCAGAACAGTTAATTTGAACTTAAGCACCTATAGAAGGGCTGTTAACAAGAGGTGTCAGCACTGGAATTCTTCTCATACCTGTGCTGTTTAAATCCAGGAACAAGAGCTCCTTATAGATTGTATATGCTTTCTAGCATGCCGCTTGCAATGTTGTGCGAGGCAGAAAGCAACTTACCAGGTATTTAACAGTGTCAAAGGAAAATAACATGGATGCACACAATGGATTCTTGCTATATGCATGTCAAGCAGAAGTAAATACATTTCTTTTTGAAGATATATCTACCTTGTGACTTGATCAACCCAGGATTAAATGTACCTTAGTCCTTTATTGTGGTATTTTGGTGTTTTAGACGTAGAGTCAAATTCTGCCCATTCTTAAGTTACCAAGAGATCCATGGAACTATCTAAAGGCTGATTTCATCATCATTAGCTGATACATTAATAGCACTAATGTCTTAAATCTTAATATTCTGGCTCATTAGCTTAGGTGAAAGACTATTAATATAAAAGGTGTATTTTAGCCAATCAACAGAATTTATGAAGACTTTTGTTTTGTTTTAAAACATTGCCTCTCTTGCAGTATTAGTGGTTAGTACAGACACTAAATCATGATATTATCATTAATAATTATAGAATTATTATCTAACAATATAAATATAAGATCTACTATCACTTTGGCTCAGGCAGAGCTTAACTTCATTTTACTCTGTCATAAATCGTGCCTGTTATCCCTATCCATACCCAGCTGGTTGATGAACTTTTGGGAAAAAAAAAGTACAACAAATTTAGAAAGGGATGAAAGGAATCTGTGGGTTTGTTGGGTTTGGATTTGCTTGTTTTCAAACATACATCAAGAAAACTATTCTAAGAACAGCTCAGAAACTGGTCTTTTAAGTGACAATGCTGCTTACAGAAAACAAAATTAAAAGTGTACAGAACATATCTCGACAACCAAGATACTTCAGTGGTCAAAAGCAGGTTCCTGGTATTTTGGCATCTCATTAGAAGTCTCCTATTATCTCTGGTGCGTAAATGTGATCACAAATAAGCCGTACAGACTGCTAAGCAGAAATCATGCAAACAGGCTATTAGAAAGGAGAGTCCATTGTGGCAGTGTTGAAGAGATGTAAGTAAGATTGGCTGATTGATATACAGTAAACCAGAGTCAGGACCTACACTCTAAACCAAAATGTAAATTCTGTATGGTTATGTACAGAAAACACCATTGATTCTGATGGAATTGAGCCAAATCTGCAAATGCCGTTTTGAGAAGATTCCAGCTACAAATTCAAGCATCATTAGAGCATCAGTTACAGACACTGCGGTGGCTCCAAGCTCTGCTTGTGCAGCTCACACAGGGGCTGTTTTCTGTTTAAAAGAATAAAGAGTCAAAATGTGCCCAGAGTTGTTCTTGAATGACTGGGAGTAGAAATGCATTTAAGGAATACATACTAGATGCATTATTAACGTGATTTTGTTTGAATGTTACACTTTTGCATCTTGCACTGAATGATGAACTATATCCTTAAGTTCAGATGTATTTAAAATAATTAGCAATAGCAACATCAACATTTTATTTTACAATTAAAATATGTTCCTTACTGTTTTTCTTGTGTACTTGTTCATTTTCCCCCAGACATAAGAAATGTGTAGACAGATACATTGTTTATTTACGACCCCAGTGACAAGTTAATGTGGCATATGTGCCTACAATGTTTGACAGATAAAATGAGTTATTTACAGAAGCTGGTTTTATTATGTATGAATACTGAAGCAGCTATAGTATTTGGAAACTTCTCCATTTCTTTTCCCAAGAGCTTGTTTCAGTGAAAGTTGTGGTGTTTTGAAGAGCTACATAAGAGCACAGCACAAATACTGAGTCCAGTCCAATCTATAGTGCAGTCATGATCTATACATGCTTATTTCAGGGGGGCGGTTCTGAATTTATTTTTACAGGTCTTGATCCAACACCACTGAAGTCAATGACAAGTTTTCTATAAGCAACAGTGGGTTTGGAATTCAGTCCTTAAAAATAAAATCCCTGCAAAAGAGTAGGTTAATATCTGGGTCTCATGGTTTGGCATATTACAGATGTATGGAAGGGTGGGAAATAGAGAACACTTTTCGTCTATTGACCTTAATTATAAATGGCCAAAAATTGTTTCCACTGAAGCCAAAAATAAAAATTACACTGACTTTGGCAGGAGCACAAATTGATCCTCTCGGCGAAAATGCATTGATTTTTCCTTTTTAGTAAATAAACTCAAAAGCTTAGGCACCAGATTTTAAAATAATGACTTATATCTGTTTTACTTAAATCCAAATGTGCAAGACTGATGTGCTGTGGGGATTTTTTTTTTTTCTTTTTCCCAACAGTCTTCTCTACTCCATTTTCTATCCTTCAGTTTTGGAACGGTTCAGAACATTCTCACAAAATGCTGCAGACAGTGTCAGTAGCAGAGATCGCTGCTTACTGCCTTGGGTCTAAACCTGCTGCCTCTGAAATGCAGTACTTGTTGTGCAAGCATGTTATGCAAGATGCTGCAACTTTAAGAGACCAGTGCCAAAGGTAACTCCTAAGGAGACTTGCATAACAGCCACATGCAAAAATGCCAGTGTTGGCTTTTTGTTGTGTTTTGTGGGTTTTGTTTGTTTAAAAAAGGGAACTCTGTAATTTTCCAAATATTTTTCTCCAAGAGCAATCTCAATAGAGCTATGTGCACATTTTGCTCAATTTTCGAATGGCTTTATACACATCCTATATGGTATATATTTTTATACACACATACAAACTCTTGCTGTAGCTATCCAGCCCTTGAAACATTTGGAACCCTTTCAAGGAATATTTGTGCTGTCTACTGTGGGCAGACCTGAGTTATCTCAGCCCATGTTTCAGGCTGGGGAAAAAAAAAAAATGTAAGCCTGAGCTGAAGCTCTCAGCAGAGTTTATTAGCTCAGACACAGAGCTGTGGTAAATGCAGTCCTGTGGCTTCCCCCCCCTTCCTCAGAGCAGAGAGAAAGCAATCATCCACAAAGGAAATCTCTGTTCCAAAATACCTGCTATGTTCCTTGCTCAATGTGACACTCAATCCAAGGTAAGACTTTGCTACAAGGATGTAGGATCACAACAATCCACATGCAAAGTCCAGCCATCACCACTGTAAAATACATGAAAAATGGGGGGAGAACACATCTGAATACCTTCTCTTATATACATACACAAATACAGAAGCTTTGGTTCTACACCTTATATATGTGTACTATGATCACCTCAAGGTTTAAGAGCAGCTTGGTAACTCAAAGGTGCCTAACAGAAGATATTGGATTGTTCTCGGGTACCCAGCACTCACTTAAAATGTTCAGGCTTTTCTATGACAACAGTACAGGTTGTGCTGCCATCACAGCTGCAGCTATTTGCAACGTGCATCTGATGGTATATAAGAGGAAACTGGAGTTTGGCAGAAGTCTCATGCACAGCTTACCTCTCCTTAGAGTGGAAGTATTGGTGATCTGATCTAAAAACACATTATTGCAGTCACTGCTACTCCCTTCAAATGGTGCAAACAAGTCACAGGAAGAGGCTAAGACAATTGAGACGTCAGCCAAGAGAACACCCTCCAG
>NW_010529972.1:0-46011 GCF_000687285.1 Phaethon lepturus | reverse complement strand
GGCTTCTGCATCCTCCAGGCAGCCAGAGTCCAGCATCCTGCACCTGGGTGAAGACCTGCCTTCCTCTTCCCTTGCACTTCTCCCTTTCTCAGGCCCTTTCTGTCATGTCCGCTAAAGCATGCACTGATGCCTTCACTTTTCTGCTCTTCCACCTAGCGCCTGCAGTGTCTTCCTACCCTCTAGCTCCCAAGGCACAAAGCTCCGACACCATGGCCAACACGCCAAACCGTTCTCCTCCTCCCCTCCTCTGGCTCCCGCACTGCAGGCCTGCACCCTTCCCCACCGCAGGGGACACAGTAAGTGCCGGGAGCCATGGGGTACCAGCACTGTGGGCAAAGCTGGTCTTGCTTCATTCTGAGAGGGACTAAGTGTGAAAGCAGGAACAAAGAGGAATTTAAGAAGTAATTGTATGATCCCACTCAGCAAGAGACAAACAAGCAATGCCAGTAAATTCAAGCACTGAACATAACAGAGAGCATTCAGCTGAAAACTAATCCCCTTGGGTCTCACTTTTGGAGGGACGACCAGAAACGACAATTGTTAGAGCCTGTGATATTTGTCTGTATTCAGAGCCAAAATCAGAAACCAGATGCAGTGAAGATCTCCACGTGGCTTTATGTCACAGGAGAGGAGGCAACAAAATATGTAATTCCTTTCCACTTCTATCATGTGTGATCTATTGTGAAACCACAGCACTGTGCCAGGAAAAGCCTTCTCAGCCTCTGTACTGCAAGTGTGGATGTAGATCTAAGTGGTCATATGATTGTCTACGTACTGCGTATCTATAATTTTACATCTAGATTTACACATATGCACACACACAGAGAAAACAAACCGATGATATGACTGCCAGAAAAATAATAATCTACAAAGCCCGCAAAGGTTCAAATTCACTAACGCAGTGCAGCAGTCAGCTTTACTTCCTGTCCTTTGAAGAACCAGGTACGCACAGAAAGGGAAGCAAGATGAGATCTGCAAGAACCTCACAAAGAAGAAACAGCCTGGTTCTGGAGAAGCCCAAACAGAGGCTGTAGCAGCAGGGAAAGTCAGGTAACACACCCTCAGCACATTTTAGGTATTCCCCCCATGTTCTCTGTCACAGCCAACTGCAGCTCATTCCTTCAGTTCTGGCTGCTCTTGATCGAGTCTCCTGTTTTGCCAACACAAACTGCCACATTTTTACTTGCAGTTGCCTTTAGCCTGGGCTCTAAGCCCATTCTTTCCACACTGGTTCCTGTGCCACCTCTCTGCCTGGGACAGCCATGGAAGTACCCCCACTACACCCCACTGCCACAGGTTCGGTTTCTCTCTGGACTTCCGTCTCTCTCTCTCCCCACCATTACAACAAAATGCCATAGGTAATCCTAGAGAGTGCCAAGTAAATATTCTTGCCATTATACACGGGTTTGCTATCATAAGGGAGTTATGTTCAAGCAAACTTTTTATTACGGGCATGCCACAGAGATAGCATTTTCTTTCTGCCTCTGGTTGTTGACTTTAAACCTGGAAATACCACTCAATAAGGAATTCTTACAGCGCCAAATTCCAAGGCAGCTTGCAGTAAAGGACAACACTCTACTGAAATAGTTTAAAGCCCAGTTCATAGAGTCATAGAATCACAGAATCACTAATGTTGGAAAGGACCTTCAAGATCATCAAGTCCAACCATCAACCCAACACCACCATGCTCACTAAACCATGTCCTGAAGTGCCATATTTACACATTTTTGAACACCTCCAGAGATGGTGACTCCACCACTTCCCTGGGCAGCCTGTTCCAATGTTTGACTACTCTTTCAGTTAAGAAATTTTTCCTAATATCCAACCTAATCCTCCCCTGGAGTCACATCTTTACTCACCATGCAGTGCCCCATGTTAGTTAATGGGAAAAATAACAAAATACAGGGCCTTTATATAGTCAAGATAGATTCCAAGTAAACCTGGCCTCGTTGAAGGACAATCCTTACAATTTTACAAGGTTTATGTGTGAACAGTATTTCCTATGTATTTGACACAAGTAGCCTTTTCTTCAGCATCAGAGCTGCATGTCGTCTTATTCCAGCTATTTGTTCTTGAACAAACATATTTATTGTGGCTAATGGAAGGGGAAATCCCTCTCTCTGTTCATGCCTCTCTTCCTTTCTGTCCTTCAGTGACCTGACACGTGCCTCACCCTAGAAACGAAAATGACTGGAGCAGCCAAGAACATGGAGAATTGTTCTGGGCTCCCGCTTCTGAAACCACATGCAAGATTTGTTGCGGAAAATCTCTCATGCTAGGCTGTAAAAATTAGCTCCCTTTTAATGTGCTTAGTTATGGAAGTTGCCTCCACCACTTACAGAAGTTTTCCCTTCTCAAAGAGCTAGACTTGGGCTGTCCACCTAGAGGTGTAGCCTGTGGTGAGGAGAAGGCAGAGTCTTCTCCATTCTTGCCAGCTGCTCATATAGGCATTTACAGTTCTTACAGGCAAGCTACAGAAGTCAGTCACCCTTTCTATAACACGATGACCATTAATTTTATTCCAGGCCACTACCTGTCCTAGTGCCAGAGAAGTAAGCTGTACCTACATTCGTAAGAAGCGTAGCACAATAGGAGTCAATCTGTGGAGAGAAAGAGTTGGTGCCAAGAAGCCAGTGAACATAGTGTGTGTGTCTTGAGGGAGAGGAGGCAAGAGAATGGGCTGCATGGCACTAGTTTGACTTCTCCTGAGCACCAGGGAGCACCTGGAGCATATTACGGGCATCCCTGCAGAGCTTCTCTTGTTTTCCTTTCAACTTAAAGAAATTTAGTTCACATATCCTGAGACCACTCCCCAATGAACCAAAGAACAGCAACCGGGGAAGAGCAGTTTGTTTCCAAAGTGTGCTCCCAAGATAAACTAAAATGCTAACAGAAACATACCCTTTTTCTTTCTAGCACTCAGCTCTTTTAACCAAGCAAAGTCAGCAGTATATACGATAGTCCTGATTTAGCTAAGCATTTAAAATCTGGTTGCTTATCTGAAGTCTTCATTATAGCTAAAACACTGGTTCTGAAAAAGTGGGATGAGAATTGTAAGTAAACAGGCCATCTCTCACAAGATCTGATACTTGGTACTAGGAACTTGAATGTGTAGAATACTAATAAATGCAGAAAAAACATTATTATCAAAATAAATCAAATATATTCAATACATCAAAGTATATTAAAAACTGTAGCACACAATTTTCTTGATGAAATGCAGGTGCAGTTACATCTTAATAAAATGCATTTACGAAAACAGCATTTGCAGATTTTAATTTTTCTTCTCCTCTGAAAAGCAATAATTCCCTACACCCCTGCGACATCCTACTCTTGCTGCTAGTCCTAAATAAGTCTCATTCAGATGACCATTTATGTCCCAGTTTTGCTGCTTCTGTTCAAAATCAGAAAACGTTAGTCCTCACATGAAATTAGTGGGATTACTTGCACAGCAATGCCAACATCAAAGGGTAAAACAGGTCTAACCTGGCTGTATTTTACAGTCACCTCTACACCCCTTAGAGAAGGGTCTGCTCCTCAGTCTGGTTTACTTTGTTTATCTGGTGTACAGTGAACTGGGAATTTTATGTTTTAAGGAACTGGCAAGAACTAGTTTATCACTACATGGAGGAGAAAAAGCAATAGCAGTTGTAAGCAGAAATTTAGTGGGATTTAAACGTATTTCTTTTTATTCACATGCAGAAACTTTTTGAATGCACCCCTGCCTCCATTCCACTCTGCACAGTTATTTTCTATCTGGTGGTGGAAGAAATAATTTATGACAATGAAAAAATGTCAACTGTTGGCACAGACAGTGCATATCCCCTCACTAGCTTTTTGCGACTCCACAGACCTTAGGAAACTTTAATGGTAAAGTTTTGCTTTCAGAAATATTGGCATAGCCCTAAATCCCTGATTTCCAAACTTGGATCTGCAAACCATTTGTGGTCCATGACACCGCAGTGCGTGGTCCTCGCCATGAAACCATGTTAAATGGTGACCTTTGTGATCATGGTATTGTGCAGCAAATTATGTGGTTGCTAGGATAATTGCTTTGAATAAAAATTACCCTTTTTAATATTTCCCTAGCTAAATTTGTGCCATATTTCATGTCAATGTGTAACTGCATGTGTTGGCAGGAAGGGAAGATGTTACAGTCTCTCTCTCTTCCCAATGCAAAATATACTGTGAAGTTTTACTTCACAAGGAAGCCGCTTAAGAAAGCCACTCCTGGATGTAAGGAGAGGTTCAAAATTAAGTGTATTCAAGTGTCATTAGCATGTGCCGGTAGAAATTACATATTTTTTCGAGATGTTTTTTGTTTCTGATTACATGGAAGTTAGGGTTTCTTGGCATCAAAAAGGATTAAGCCCCACAGACGTAGGTTACTACCTGACGTGAAGCCTTCATTCGGGGTGAATTCTAAGTAATAAAACCCAAATCCTGACTCCTGCAAGAGACCTGAGGATCTTCACGGTTTTCTAAGTTTACCAAGGGTACGTGTCAGTGTTTTAACATATTTAAGAAAGAATTATCTCAGTGTTTTTATTTAAAATACTGGCAAATGTAAATGGGTGCCTGGATATTTACAAACAGCAGAAATAATTGCCAGCTTGTCTTGTGGATTTAAGTGTCACAGCTTGCAGCTCAGTGAAATATAACACAACGTGTTTACACATCTGGGGGATATAACAATGGGAGATTACCCTGAGGAAGTGTGCAAGGGAAAGCAGCATGTATTAACTGAAATATGTTTAGACTGGTAGTATTAATTGGCAGTATTAATGAGTATTGAGGCTTACACCTATGATCACTGACTCCTCTCAAAGATCTTTGCAAATCCAAGCAAAATTAGGCTCATTAGCCTGGAAAGTGACTGAGTCTGGGCTTACCTTGCCTCTTCATCACTCTGCTCCCCAAACCTTTTCTTTACACTAAACATTATTTTACAAATGGCTACTTGAACGGCAACCACTGAAAAAATTAAAATCAACACCTATCTTCTTCTTAAGTTCCCCACCCTGGATGTACACAAAATCATCCTCACCAATGTGATCATGGGAGATCAACCCTGAGATGCAACTTGAGGAAATCTCTTGGAAGTGGTTCCTACATATTCTTTTGTCATGGAAAAGAATGGTCATTCCCTCCCTAGGAAGAGAAACAGGTCCTCTCTACTCTGTGGGCCAACCATGCCCTCTACTCTCACTTAGGAGTTGGGGATCTATAATGCTACCACAGATACCTCTACCTCCCTTGTGTGTATTAACTTAAGAGAATTAACATACCCATTTGTCCGGTCTCATTTACATACTTAACTAAATTTATGATATTCTGCTGCTCTCAAGACTTAGCGTGAGGGAATGGGAAACAACTTTACAGTGACCCAGCAGGAACAGAAAGGCAAAAGTGAATTCTTCTACTTGCAACAGGAGACCTGGTGTTGGTACCTGCTCCATCATCATGATTTTCAAAGGAGGAATTTTAAAACTTCCTTTGGCCTGAGATGAAACTCTTGGCATTTCTAAACTGTTCTTCTCTTGCTTTATTATATGAGGGAATGATTTAATGTTTCTTTTAAGATGGGAAATAGTATCACTCACTCTGCCATAGCTAAAGTCTGTTTTAGGTTCTTCTATTACACAATTTTTAAATGCACATTGCCATAGCATTTCATAGGAGCATATTTACATTTACCTTTGTAAAACACACAGTATATTATGTTGCAATTAAAAGCCCACAAACTCAATCTGATATTTCTTCACTAATTTATTCCCAAGCCAATATGTATTTTAATGTTCCAAACCGTTGCTAATTAACACATGGAAATATTTTAACATGGATTTTGATTAATTCCATTTAACAGTCTAACCAGTGCTAAAACATATGTGGTGTGTCATTTCTTTCTTTTGAGGAAGGCATTGGCATTAAATCTTTCAATCTTCCTGAGCACCAAATGCTAATTTCAGGAAGATTAAATAACAGACTGCAGCTACAGTTTCCTTTCTTTACTTCCCAGAAGGTGAAATGAACATATTTATGTGGGAGGAATTTCTTTACTGCACAAGCCAAAATACAGAAATTAGATTTTTTTTTTCCCCCCCAACATTGCTAATACACTGCCAACTAAATAACTTTAACCTATATCTGCAGTTCATGGAGAGTTGCCAAGTTATATGTTCAACTTTCTTTCACTCTGTTTTTTTTTGTTAAAGTATTCCCATACGATGTTTTCACCTGCAGCCTCTAAATGGTTTTCCGTATTTGAATCAGAGACAACTAGCTTATAGCAGGGTGGCTCTGGCCATAAAGCCGGAAATGCTCATATAAGACCCTGCTCTGATTTTCACACTTTGAAGGTATGTTATAAATACGTTTCGTATGGTATTGCTCTATTGGTTTACAATCTGAGCATAATTCTGCGTGTCAATGAACGAAGCATACGGAATACCCAGAGGAGTGCGTGCGAGTTAAGCATCTTGCGCACGTAAAAATGCAAGAGCCCAGAGCGGGACGAGGCTGCCTTCTGGATCATGGGCTCATTGCTTGCGTACCACATACAGATTTTCACAAGATGGCGTCTGATGAGCTTAAGAGCAGTTAAGCACTTCTGCTCTTGTGATTCCCATCAGAAAGCCGCCCACACCTGGGTACTGTAGTTTCCCTTTCCCCTGTGGTAAGTCCAGTTTCCCTGTCCTCACTCCCACCATCCATCCTCTGCTTCATGGTCAGCATGTTCCTACCAAAGCCTGAAGCAAAGGTTCACTGTATGTTCAGATCACACCCACATCTCTTTGATGTCTTCCACACCTCTGTTGCCTAAGTAACCTTTTCTTCTTGTTCCTTCCCTAGGCCTTATTTTATTTGTTGCAATATCCTTTCTGAATCTTCGTTCAGCTTGACAACATATGGTACTATCCCTCCTCCTTTACATTTCGCTAGCTGTATTTCAGTCTCAACTGCTAATCTGAACAACAAATCTAATCTGAAATCAAAGCATCTGAACAACGGTTTGTGTTTGGTTTCCTATTACCTCTACAATATCCGATCACACTTTCTGCACCATTCAGCTGCCCAGATTCCTGGCATTTGCAAGAGAGCATTCCAGTTGTTTCTTACTGATCTAACAGATAAAGCAAAGTCCAATTTTCTACTTAACTACCATTTTCATCTGGATTAGAACTTTCTTCTCCAAGTCTACATTTACACCCCCTGATTTTCTTGTGATTACTTTATGCCTCGTTTATACATTTAACAGGTGTGTCTTGGATGTAATATTTTCATCATATTCACTAAATGAGTGGCCATGGGAGAAAGTCAATTATAGCTACTAGCAAGAGTCCCTGCTCTTGTTCAAGAAATGGAGGCTGTTGTAAGAAGCCCCATGTTCAGTCGCAGTGATGATTCACAACAGCTATCATTGCCCATGCAAAAACACGTGCATCTCTTGCCTGGACTTAAAAAAACATGTGACTTCAGTGTTCTTAGATTATTTAAAACCTTAATTCCTGTGCTCTCTAAAACAAAAAGAACAGAAGAATTTGTGGAAAAAAAATCTGAGAGTTAGGACAGGAAAGAGGAGTGAATATGTAAGTAGATTCTTTTAAGCTGTGTGTTACTTTAAAGGTTTGCATCAGATAGAATAATATTTAATACAGCTGATGGTAAAGTTTACAAATGGCCATTCATTCTAGCACAGAAGGCCAAATGCTGATACCCAAATACTTGCCAATCCTGTTCTCAGTCAGAAGCATGGGTGATGTTCACTCGAGGGCTGGTCACAGCCCAGAGTGAAAAAACACATCATAAAAAATCCAAATACCTGAAAAATAGCATTTTCTCATCTTTTCTTACACTAGCATTCTTTGTTTTACTGTTCACAGAGAATACATTTATTATAGCAGGTCATGTTCCAGAAAAGTATTAACAAATAGTGCAGAGGCTCCAACTTGGTTACACCTGCTGGACTGGTCTTAGAAGGCAGCCCTTGTTAGCTGACAAGTAAGCAGACTATCAAGATCCAAGAGTATCCCTCCTTATTCATTTGCATACCAGATGGATGGAAACAAGATGCTGAAAATTTAGCTCTACCGACTCCTGGTCATTATTCAAAAAGTACATTGCCAGTCAACATGAAGATATCACAACACTTAACACTGTTTTTATATGGCTTGTGATGTTTTCCTTAAATTAATGGGAGGAAAAATAAGAGATGCAGTTTTAGTTATGGAAAAGCAGCCATAATACTGCTTTTCCATCAGATATCCGAACAATATTCCCCTAAGGGTAAAAAGTAAATATTATAACCCTCTTTCCTAGTCAGATGCACCAAAGCACTGAGGACCACTCATCAAAATGAGAAACAGGATTGATAAAGATTTCTGCCTCCTGTTTGATTAAAAAACCTCCACAAATTAAACTGGCTATAATGAGTTTGAGAAGTACCGAAGTGACTGTCCCATAGTCACACACCAAATCTACTGGCAGAGCTATGAAAACACCTTACAGTCCCCCTGCAGCTGTTAAATGATGCCTCCACATCTTTGCTCAAGCAAACCAAATTATACTACTGCTCTCCCCAAAGCCTTTGAGGTCATTTTACTTTGTGACATTTCATATGACACCATTTGAATAACAGTATTTCTTACACTTAACTTGGACCAGTAACATGCTGCTTATAAGCAGTTACTTTGGCACTGGGAATTTTAAAAAGGTTAAAAAAAAAAAAAAAAACACTTTTCAAGACACCATGAGACTGA
This sequence comes from Phaethon lepturus, assembly GCF_000687285.1. Lineage (NCBI taxonomy): Eukaryota > Metazoa > Chordata > Aves > Phaethontiformes > Phaethontidae > Phaethon > Phaethon lepturus. The sequence goes on along the minus strand of NW_010529972.1, from coordinate 37,252 downwards.
CTCTTGACAAACAGAAGCACTCTCATTTTTTTTCTTCCAGCAAGAAAAGATTAGTAGTAGCTTAAAAAAAACCCAAAACCAAAAAACCACTAATAAATGCACAATGGTTAAGCAGCTATCTAACCCTTCCTTCCCCAAACCAAATATACATGGTCAGTTCTTTTAACTACATCTGTTCAACTGACTTACAATGTAAGTGCCCTGTTCTGCAGTTTGATGTGAAATGCAAAGTTCCCATTGGTCACAGTGGTTCAAAATCAGGCCCTAAATATGTTTTTTTATGTTTGATTTAAAATAGGCAAGCTGTCCTCTTGCTATCCCTGCAAAACAGCTTTGCTAGCAATTGTCCAAGCAATTGGACAGTAGCCTTAGCAAGGCCACAATAAGAGGTCTTCAGTCGAGTGGTGTCATATGGTCTTCATTTAGAAGTATCACAAGAACATTACTTCTCACAGTATTTACAAATGAAAAACATATGGCTGTAACCTGTAATACTGCAAGAAATTCTGCACTTTGGGTTTGTTTTTCGCCTCAGACTTTTGAAATATGAACCAAGCAAAGGGATTTCAGCTTAATGCGTGATTCAGTCCATTCTTTTTCAGAACTCAAAGTCGGGGAAACAGCTAAAGCTTGTATCTGAAAAAAGTGATTTGCCCACAACCATGGTAATGTACTACAGTTGGCAACGAGAGTAGCGTGTCTACCAAAAGGGTGTGGGGTGGTTAGAGACATCTACTTTCCATTCAATTAAAAGAAAAAGATATTAAACTGGTTTTGGTTCCTATAAAGAGTACTGTAAGTCATATATAAGCCTCTTGCATTTACTATTTAGGTTCAATCAATATGGTTATCTACTTGTCAATTTTTCTTGCTCTTTAATGCAGAAAGAGAGCAGCCTTTTTTATAGCTAGCTCAGAAAGTACTAAGCTAATCAATACATGCAGCGATAACAGAATGATTTGAAACATGTAACAGAAGCTTATCACTTTGCAGTATACTGAACACGTCAAAATATTTTCCTAGAAGTAAAGTGAAAATAGAAGTTCTCCATTTTTTATTACTTAAGTGGGTGGTGACACAGATGTTGTAGGCCTTTTGGATTTTTTCCTAGCTTTATATTTTTGGGAAAATTTGATATACGAGCCTTTGCTACTTTGCAGGAATGTGAGGCCAATTTTGCAGTGAGATTTAAAAACTCTGCTCTGAGATTCAAACGTTATCTCCATTGCCCTTGATTTCTTGTCCCTAAACATTTATTGGAAATCCATGCATTGTTCTGGAGAACTGCACGTAAGATCTTCCAGGAATGCATCTTTTGATGTTCCCACAGACCTTAATCCCCTTTGCTTTACTCAGTAATCTGTGTTTGAGCCCAATCTGAAAAGTAGAGGCTTTCTTTCAGCTATCTCCTGTTGAGTTAGTCGATTTGAAATAATTTGTAAGCATCTGATTCCTAGAGGTTTAAATATGCATACATGTATCAAGATTCTGGATTTTAATGCAGCAGAGAGAGGATCAGCTATTATTATGGTCTCTAACCGCTACTCTTTTGAAGAAATGCACAGGATTTAACTATACAGTTCTCTCTGAGTGGTAACAATCATCTGCCATCATACAATTTAAGTAGGTGGAATTCTACACGATACAAAAGGTCTTTGCGATGTTCCAGGCTTCCCATGATTTACCAAATGTTAAGTGCAAGCTCAAAATTAATATAGATAGGTGTGTAGTTATGTATGTAAGTACAGACTAAAGACACGAGAGTTAATAAGAAAGGAACGGGAAATGTTTACAGCTTGAGGCTTTCTATCAATTTTTCTATCAGTTTTAGCTCCAGGACCGTTGTTATAAATTCTATGCGATGATATCTGGTGCATTTCTGCATGTCCCCCTGAAGTCACACAACGGCCTTATGGCCTCCCAGTTCTGAAAGGTTTGCTTCACAGTTTCTGAATCTCAGAGGCTGGAAAGCCCGGGTACTAGTGATCACACTGGCTTTTGCTCAAGGCACCAAACACTAATTTTTTTACCTTTACCCTTAGAAAACAATACTGATAAGTAAAATGAAGAAGAAAGGTAAAATAAATCAAAAGGATCACAAAATCATAAAGAAATCCTTACAGGACATAACTGGAAGTCTACAAGGGCTCTGCTGTTCCTATTTCTCTACCAGAAATGGCCACGCATGGTGCAGACAGGTCTGAACTAGCTCTCTGTGGGTGAGTCAAGGTCTTGAAATCACACGACAGCATCCACTCAGAGGCAAGGATTAGTCCACAGGTGCGTAAGTGCTGCTAACACTACGCACCGACTCAGTCTGGTAAGTCTGTGTGAACTTACCATGAATCTCTACAAGCTCAGAAATCACTAAACCACAATCCATTGCACAGTGGAGAGATGCCAGCAGCAAGGCATTAACAATGCTGTCCACTCCAGAGGAGCTGGAAGATGGATGGGCATCTCTGAGGGCAGAATTGGGCCCAGCGAATGAGCAAAGATTCTTAAAGCAACATTTCAAGTGACACAAATTATGTTATAAAATTGATCACTTCCTTACACATGGCAGAATGCTTCCAGGGCACTCAACATCCTATTCCATTAAGCCATGATAAATGAGATCATACTTCCAGATCAGTTTGAACTCATCTTTTAAAACTGCCTGTTCAAATATTTGGTTACTTATTCCCCTCCCCCTCAAGATAGCAAAAACTGCCTTTTTCTTCTCCAACTTTGCACATCTTAATAGATGCCATTATTGCAGGACCATTACCTAGAAATTTTATTTCTTCACAGAATTCCTCATCTTAAGAGCATGCAAAATTTTGAGAGAAATCACTGAAAAACATACGGTGTGCAAAGTCTACGCGTACACTCAGCAACTTGGAAAAAATGGACTCAAAGATACAGCAGAGACACAGAACACATTGTGAAGAAATGCCCCAAAAAAGTTACTGCCCTACTGCTAGTTTGAAGAAGATCACTGCCACCACCACCTGGAACAGCGTTAGGATGGAAACCTGTGGAGCAGGAGCAAAATTGTTTCAAGCAGATCACTACGGCTCAAGGTGGCTAGGGAAGGTTCATAAATTGATAAGCACCACCGAAGGATCATAAGCCTCCACATCAATTGTATAAAGATTACAACAGAGCCACTTGCTGCAGTCATTCTGAAAAGGTTATGGGTTTCACAGGTGTGCACTGTCAGTTCTGATTAAGCTTAAACTAAACCAGTTATCTATAACATCGCATCGGAAGTTTTATTGCTGAACGCAGGGTAAATCAAATTCAGGATACACATCTGTGCAAAAACACAGAGGGCCAAAGTTCACAGTCCTGACACAGAAGAAGAAAAATCCAACCCTCCAAACTCGGGAGGAGATTTGCCTGTAAAGGATCCATCAGTCTGGCTATTGTCAGATGTTCTGTAACGGAAAGGAAATTATTCGTCACCTTAACACAGCTTTGGGTTTTCTTTCCCTCTTCAAACCATTGTTCGCTCTTATAACGCAGACTGTTTTAAGATTATTATCTGCATTCATTTCTAAAGTGCCTAGAGTTAACCATTTATCTGATCATAAATGAAATTAATTACACACCTATACTTTTCACTACACAGGATGTAAACTAAAGCAGCTATAGCAACAAAGTCACAACATAATTTTTCATCTGTGTGATGAGGAATCTTTCCAAAAGCAACAGTTCACATCAGAGGTTCTTAGAGCTACGCAAAAAGACTGCGGCCCAAAAAACATTGCTAACAAGTCAATTGATTTAAACAGTGACAGGATTTCATTCAAAAATTAAAGAAAGACAAAATGCATTCTTAATAGTTGATACAAGTTGTAAAAGGTACATTCCATTTTCAAAAAATTCGTATTAATGCTGCACTTTGAAGTGCCCCTATTGACTCATAGTTTTAATAGATGGCAAAAGTGAAAAAATTTATTTGCTTTTGCAACATCATTATTTCCTTTGCATGCAATTATTTACTTGCCAAACAATGCTAGTGACAAATCGCAACAGACTATGAAGCCATCTACATCAGCAGATTTTTAACCTAAGGTAAAAATAAACAGAAACATCTGTAAAGTAATCTTGTACAAAGCTACGTTTATTAACAAATACATTTTCTAATAAAACACCATCTGCAAGCAACCCTCAGATTCCACTTGATATAAATAGGCCTTTTACTGTTTTCAGATGCAGTTCCCAGAAAATTATTCCAAGCTCTGCTGCAAAACACATCAGTCTTTGTTGCTGCCTGGAATGTTAATAAATAACATCAAGTTTTTAAATAGTCAAACAAATTATTGGCTTGAAACAATTATTCCAATAGAAAAAGCTGACCTTTTGCAATAAAGTAGTTTAAGAATGCATCGCTCCTCATTCCAAGTATAAAAATATTACCAAGCAGGGAAATATTTTGGGGAAAACAGAAAGCTATGAAACACCCATATTGCAATTCTGCTCATATGTAGACTTTAAACCTACCTGGCCAAGGTTACTGCTTTAGAGAAACTCAGAATAAGAGCACAAGTATACAGACTATAAATAGTCCAATTGGTATCCTTATTATACATCTGTGCTTGGAATGGACACGAATATGAACCAACTAAAATGTTCCTCACAGGACTACTATACTGACCAGCAATACAAAATGCAACAGCTTAAACTGCCGGTAGCAGAGACTGGGACTGAATCCCAATATTAAGAGCTCTTCAAAATGCATAAAAGCTTTAATGGGACACATTTTCATAAGCATTACTCAGAACTTAAGCCACATTAATTCCATTAAAAGCAATGGGAATTTAGCAAACACTGCAAATAAACTCCTTACTGGTGGAACTATTTAGTACCACTGAAATGTGAACACTGCTGTTTTTCCTTAGAGTTTAAAACAGCAGTCCTTCTATCAAACTAGCTCCTAACTGAAAATGCGAGAAGAGTGAAAACTGCAGATGAATTATTAGAGTTCTCCATCCAGAATTCTAGCTGGTATAAATATATTACATCCAGCAGAGATCCAACCTTTTAACATTGATCGGAAACAAGCAATGTTAGTATTCCAAACTCTGCTTTTAAAACTTCATTAAATATTGCTACTGGGACTACCACGACAAACTTTGCCAAAAGTAGTCAAGCACACTCTAGAAAAAAGGAATGTTTTAGACCATAATTCCAGGAAATGGAACGGCATATTTCCCGCGGAAAATACTCAGTGCAGGAAAAACTCAAGTGGTACAAGAGAGACGATATTTTAAACTACTTACTTCAGTAACAGGAGGAATGTTGAGCTTTGGCACTTTGTTCTTCGAACTAGGTGTGTTCACTTTTCCTTCCAGCAGTGTTCCAAAGGCCTGATTTCCATATCCACTCTCAATTTCTATCGGAGGTTTCAGTTCAGGTGAGTCATTGGGTACCTGGTCTTGACCGTCCATAGGCCTGACATATGCTGTAGGCTTTTGCTGCACCATGCTGTTTTTACAGTGAAGTCCTGGTGGGAAATTCTGGGTTGAAAGACCATTGTTTGCAGATAACAAAGATGTGGAAGGAAGTGGAGATCCAGGACCGTGACCTACAAACTCGAGCTCTGTGGGTGACTTCGAATGACTGTTTTCTTTGTAAGTATGTTCTCCAGCTGCTGACTTTGAATGAGTATGCCTCCTCGAATGTGAAGATGCTGCCATAGAATTTGCTTCCTCAGTTCCTCCACTTTTATGCTGCTCGCTCTGACAATTATAGAGGTCTTCATACCTGCCCTGTGGCTGGTCATGAGAAGAGCTATGCTTTGCCCGACTCTGCTGACTACTGGATTGGCTTGGCTGGGCCCCACTAGAGTTGTGACCACCACGTGACCAGTCTGTCCTCGACTTCCTGCTGCTCTGGTGACTGTGTAGCAAAGTAGAATTAGATGACAATGAAGAAGGTGGAGGCATTGATGTCGATGAGTGGCCACTGATCTGATGAGATGGGATCATCCTGTTTCGTGGTTCTGGGAAAAAGTTCTGTTCATTTTTGTCAATGGGGGTCTGTGGGACAGAATTCTTTGGGATTCCTACAAGGTGGCTCTGGTTAGAATGGTTGGTTAACAGGTCCTTCATCTCATCATAATTTCCCAATGTGTTCTGGACACGGTTTGCAAGGGCATCGCCTTTATTTGTCTAAAATATTATAAAAAAAAAAAAATGGGGAAAGAGGGAGTAAATTCCTGATTATGGCATTACTGCTCAGAATAGTTGTTTTAGAAGATGGCAAATGTTAGCTCTTTAATGGTGTCATGCTGACATTTAATTTAATTTCAATTACATTTTGCATATGTATGTTAGAAAAACCTATCAATAGCTGTGTTCAAAGAATCTCTTGAAACAGGCTTGCATGAGTAACACTTGTATGCTGCTTCCCATTTTCTTAAACATGCTCTCAGAGAAGTGTTTAAATTGCATCAGTTATGGATGTTAGGAGCAAAATAGGCTAGTTTTATGTCAGAAACGTTGGGCCTGTACATTTCATATCGTGCAAAACATGAATGTGCAATTACTGGCTAGTGAGCATTTGAATTGCAATCACATCATTTATTTAAGTATGTTATTGCTCTATCAGCACCTTGACCCATAGTCCTGCCATAAATAGAAGCTGGGTAGTCTGTAATAAACATATAGCGCCAAACTCTTCAGTGTAACTCCAATTAGTTTTCTATAGAGGGTTCAGTTTGACCTGAGGTATCTACCATCTGAATCCAGAAAAGAAAAAGCTTCTATCCACTCAAATGCTACAGTAGCTTCAAATTAAAGATCATTCAAAAACATTTTCTTATAGAACATAAACAAACATGATTGCCACATTCCTAAGTATCGGGATTCTTCCATTGTCTGCAGGCTGGTTGTATTTGTGAATCATGCTTTTCTTTGAATTCCAGTAATTATTAAATAAATCCTGACTCATCTGTGTTTCACTGCTATTATACTTTTTCTTTTGAAGCATAAAGTGGGTTTTTTTGGTTCTTTTTCCTTTTCACCTGTAAAAAGCTGGGCAAATACGAAGGAAGCTATAATTAATACGCAGCTAATTTCCCATCTCTTCCTGTTCTAACTCACCCCACAGAGACCCAAAGTACCAGCCTTCTTACTGACCTTTATGCTCCATTGAAATGACCAGCAGAGAACTAAAACATCTTATTCCCCGTGCTTATTACTTCACAAGACTCAAACAATAAAAACAAAGCAAAACTATAGTTCCTGCACAAGCAGATGGTTAACTTCTACAGTCTGGAATTTAAATGATGAAGTTGCAGTGTATGTGAGATACCTGAGGATACAGCCAACTGTACTTTTACTTATGTTTGGGGGTAATTTTTACTCATTACAGCAAGTCCAAAGACACCTTAACACCAGGCCATAAGTTGGGGAAAGGCAGCACTATGAGCTTGTGCTTGGTTAGAGTGTGTCATACTTCACTCCTCAGCGAGGGATCCTACCATGCCACCAATCCATCTTCCTCAAGTATTAAGCAGAAGTATGAGTGATGACAAAAATCCATGCATGGATTTCTCCTGAAATATCTGCTTATATTACCCTCTGCTTAACTAGTCAGGAGATGAGAAGAATATTGCAGAAAGACTTTTTTTTTTCCTTAGTACTGCACATGCCATAAAAAATGTTGAAAAAGAAAATAATAAATGCGAATTTCCTTTTGCTCATTCTCAGCGATTGTGACATATATTACCACTGCACTGAGGCAGTGATTTAAAAATTAACTGTTCAATGTTGTTCTCATCTATATACATTTTGCCAGTGCTCCTAACTGACACAGTTAATAATCCCAGTTGTGGAGAACCACGAATCACTTTTATTCACTAAGTCCCTAGGTTGGTCATTTTAGTGGCAAAAATTATATTCTAGCTAAGCCAAGAATAAGCTCTTTGTATATGAGCTCTTTGTATATGAGTCTCCTTTAACTGAGTTGCACAATGAGCTGTTTGGGCAGCAGCCAAAACCAGGCTCTCTCTGTTCAACCCCCAAATTTAAAGCAAGGAGATGCCATTGTGCTTAAGGTCCCAGCAGGAATTATGATGCAAAGTCTAAACACTTACATACTTGTTCTGTTTCCTCCTTCCCCAAACACTTTAACTCCTTATGGGATAGCACATGGGAAACAACAAAGTATCAAAAAAAGCCCAACCACCAGCCTTCACCTCTGGTTCAGTTACACTTCCAGAGTACATTTAACTTATTTTCCAAAAAGCAAAAGTTTTTTAAAAAAAAAGCAAAAAGTACTGATAGCATATCATCACTGTAACACTTCAACATCAAAGCACATTAAATGGCTCTTGTCTAGAGCCTTACAGAGGAAATCAATATTTTAATTTGAATGTAGAGCTTTTCAATAATTCCTGCGTTGGAGGTATCTGATTCTCTCAACTTATTTTCTTTTACATGTCACATAATGATAAATATAGTTTTGCTTAACTCTGTTTTATGCAGAATGTTCACATCCTGGGGCTAAAAGACACTGTATAAATGTTAGGTACTATTATTTGTAGTCATTTAATGGGAGCATTAATAAAAAAATTTATTTCCTGAAAAGCATGGAGATTTAAATTAATTTAAACATTCTTAGCATATTTTAAGTGCACTAAAGCTCATATCCAATAGTTATTGAAGTCAATGGAAGGATTATTACTCTCTTCAATGGCCTTTGGACCAGATTGCAAAGCAAAAACACATAATGAATGTGAGTGGTAATTTGGCTTATGCTTAACTAAGATTAGAGCACACACAACTAAAACCAGACTTGTGCATCACAACCTGAATGAGCTCAGGTGTGTAGTGCAGTGTACTACCTGCATTTAAGACTTAAACCATAACATTAATGTTTTTATTTTATTTCCTCAACAAATTCAGGGCTCTCATGAGAAGCAGAGTACTCTTGACAAGCCTGGATACCAGCAAGACAAACACAAAATCCAGGCATAATTTCTGGAGCTCTTTGTTACTTCCAGATTGTGGACAATTTCTACCCTCAAATTCTGGATAATTGACTGATTTCTTAAAGGAAACCTCTGTACATCTTATTTTCTGAGCAGCATGCTGAATCACAATTTTGCCACTATCAAGGAAATGCAGCATTTTCTGAGTATTCCAAGGCATAAACTGTATGTCTGGTTTGTGACTCGTAGCCTTCCCCCTCATTCTAAGCTCTTGTTAATTTAGGAAATGTACACCTTCCTACATTTGCTTCTATTGCTTTCAAAAAAGATCTGTAATAGAATCCTACTGGAAGACTAATTTGCTAGCTAGCTATTGCATTATAGTTTTACAAAGAAAAGAACTAATGCACTCAAACATACAGGCCCAATTTACAAGGGTTTTGTGAAAATTTGTATGAAACTTGAGGTTTCATAATTCATTCACTTTCACATGCCTCATAGTTAAACTAACCTCCATGGATTAGAAGCTGAGATCTTTTTTATGCTAAGCTTGAATAGTGTGGAGGGGCTTTACCTGAAAAAGATAAATGATTTAACATTCACCAAGGACTCCCCAATGAAAGTGCTGCCCATTGGGTTCTCTTTCTCAAGTGGAACTCTTCTGAGGCAATTCCTTTAAAAAGTAACAAAAATACTCCTACTCTTTTCTCTAAAATACTCATCTCAGAAACTCATTACTAATTCAAAACATTAAAAGGTATCAACAATTCAGTAGTAAAATTGCAGCTTCACTCAGGAAAACTCTGACATTGCTTTTTCAAATGTCTGCTGTCGTAACACTGCAGGCTCTTCTTCGATCACTTCTGCAAAAACAAGCATTAGCAGGTTGCACCAGAGTTCGAAGACAAGACCTGCAACCCACATGCTCAGTAACTTGCATTAAAGGGCAGCACAGCCCTTGCTGCCTGACCTTCCCAAAATAATGCTGGATGTCATCACATTGTCAAAGGTGTTGTTTCCCCACATGAGACAGCAGAGCTTCAAAAGAACACTTTTATCTTTTAGTAAGTGTGTGCAAATGTGTTTTATACACTCACAGAAATAAATATCTCTTTTCATGTATGTGTACACATACACATACTACAAAGAATCAATGTAGAAACATGTACTTACCCAAAACTGTAATGATCACCTACATTTTACTTGACAGAGGGATAGAAAGAAAGATGTTCTAACAGCTAGAGCAAAGTGATGATATATGGAGGCAGATACTCCACACATCTCATGATACACAATGGCAGTAAGCTCCGTGAGAATATTTAGCCTCTTTTATCAAGTTTTAATATCCCCAACCTTAGAGCCATCTTAAAACAGCTGCCAGTTGTTCAGTCTTTAAAACATCAAAACAGCAGTGGTGGTATTCCCTACCCCAGCAGCCCCTTCCCTGGGTTACTGTTGAAGCAAATGAGAAAGGAATGATAAGCAAGTAAGGGCACTAAGTCTGGGAACAAAAGAAAGCAAACACCTCTTTTCGTATTTCCTGAGACCTGATATTCCCAACCTTTCCTTTGTCACTGTAGTAGTCTCCATCTTACCTCCCACTCCCAGATCCTTCAGAAACATACCAATCAATCCCTTGAGCTGATGCTCCTTAGTGGAGCTATCTCAGATGAGGATTTGGACCTTGTGCCCATCACAGGCTACAACACTTGACCGTGCTGGGCAGTTTTTTCTCATTCTGCTCCCACTGACAGCAATCAGACAACACAAGATGGGTGCAGCTCGTTGTGTGCACCAGGCTTTGAGTCTCATCCACACAGGAACATCTGTTCATCTCAAAATGGAAAAGGGATTCAAACTGAATGTGCAGCACATTTGTTCTCACCTCATGGCCTCTTCATTTTATTGTAGAATAAACATGAACAAACCCCTGAATTTAGTTTTGCACTTGTTTAAGAATGGAAGTCATTACATGTCCACAAAGAGTTAGATCCAGCTTTCATTAGTCCCTAGGAAACTGTATTGTGGCTGGTTCTTAGCAATGCAGAACTTACAAAGGAAACACCAGTCTATCACTTTGTCTTTTTTTTTCCCCCATAGTGAAAAATATAGGCAAGACCTAGCTTTCCTATTCAGTCTTGGTTCTCCTTGTTTTCCAAATTTAAGACAGATGTAACTATTTTTGCATAAAATTGCCTCTTAATTTTTATCTTTCACAACTTATAATGCTTTTTTAGGATAGTAATACATGATGTTTTGCTCAATCCCACAGATCCAACAAACTTCTCTGCCAAGCAGGTGAAAAAGCAATTAAAAAAAATAATTTGCTCAGAAAATCAACAGGATAATATTCTGCTTTTTAATTGTTCAGTGTTTGACCAAACATATGCTCTGTGTATACTTGCTGCAAATACATGCACACTAAACAGATGTAAAAACAGCTATTATCATTCTTATGGTACAATAGATATTGGGAGGGAAGGGGCATGTGTTTTTAGTTCCCGATACAAAATTTTGCAATTATTTGCATATTGGTCTACCTACTGAAATCCAAATGACTACTTACACGAACAGAAGTGTTTGCACACCTTGCAGGAAGTCTCAACAAAATCAGTTCATAGTAAGTTATTATTCCAATGATAAGAGTGCTAAATTAGTAAAGGTGCTAAAGTGTGGTCCAATGCAGAAATAGTTCATTGATTAGACCTTTTTATAAAGACAAAACAAAAAGACACCACAAACAAACTGTCCTAGTGCAGAGTCCTTATTTGGCTGAATAAGTCTGTCATGGGTGAGTGGAATGCACCTCACTCAAGAGAGAGGAGCAGCAATATGTTTTATTAAGGTAAAATAATAATTTGAGAGAGTTCAGTAAGTTTGGTGGCAAGGTTCACCTTATTAATTACTGCATGGAAGAAACATACAAAGGAAAATTGAGTTAGAATCAAGTTAGAATGATTCACACAGAGACCAGAGATGCAAAGAGTAAGGACGACCCTCCCGCTGAGTCACGAGGTTCAGAGTTGATCCCCTTGCTTTCTAAACTCCTTTTGGAGACTAGGTGCAGCTGGATCCAGTCTTAGTCTCAGACTTGGTCAATGGTTTATGTCTAATGGAATTATCCATAAAATATTTACAACAATACCGAGTAGCTATATTTATTAGTAACGTTTCACAGTATTAATTCAGTATGCTCTCAGTCACTTACCGAGGATCTGTCACAGGTAAGGGAGCTCTCCACTTTGGGTAAGGAAGGATCTCAGTCTCAGGTGACACCACAAACAAACTGTCCTAGTGCAGAGTCCTTATTTGGCTGAATAAGTCTGTCATGGGTGAGTGGAATGCACCTCACTCAAGAGAGAGGAGCAGCAATATGTTTTATTAAGGTAAAATAATAATTTGAGAGAGTTCAGTAAGTTTGGTGGCAAGGTTCACCTTATTAATTACTGCATGGAAGAAACATACAAAGGAAAATTGAGTTAGAATCAAGTTAGAATGATTCACACAGAGACCAGAGATGCAAAGAGTAAGGACGACCCTCCCGCTGAGTCACGAGGTTCAGAGTTGATCCCCTTGCTTTCTAAACTCCTTTTGGAGACTAGGTGCAGCTGGATCCAGTCTTAGTCTCAGACTTGGTCAATGGTTTATGTCTAATGGAATTATCCATAAAATATTTACAACAATACCGAGTAGCTATATTTATTAGTAACGTTTCACAGTATTAATTCAGTATGCTCTCAGTCACTTACCGAGGATCTGTCACAGGTAAGGGAGCTCTCCACTTTGGGTAAGGAAGGATCTCAGTCTCAGGTGAGGAATCTCTACCCTTGAGAGGTGTCCCTGCTCAAGGGGAGAGTTACCTGGTGTGCAGTCCAGCTGCAATTCAGGGAGAGCTCAAATTGGGCCCATCCTGATGGTAATATTTATAGGGTGAAGTAGCTGGCTGCTAGTCAGTAGTACAGACAAGATAGATGTCTTTATTTTAGCTCTGGTATCTTGTTCTGTACTTTGGTTATCTTGCACTTTTGGGTTTTGAAATCACCTTCAAAATATTTTTCAAGACACCTTCACTCCCTCATATGTGAGCCAAAGCTTTCCAGCTTGCAAGTTCACCCCAAGGACCTAAAGCCTGTTGCTCCTTAGCCAGCCTGAACCAAAGTACAGCAAGGAGGCAAGCGTATCTGTTACACCCTCCCCGTCTATAATTATTAGACACCATCTGATAATAACACCAGTCTTTCCTCCTCCTTTTCGGGCGATTTTCAAAGAGCCCTCATCCTCCCTACAGCTGCTAACAATGTAAAATGGAAAGATGAAGTGGTGGCCTTTCAATGGATGTCACTGATTGGGAAGAGAGAGATGGAAATTTACATTCTGATGAATTCTTCGGGGAATATCTTACTGAAAATCAAAGCAGCAGAAATCATAAAGGGGGACATCCCTTGGTGATGAAAATCTCAGGCAGAAAAGCTCCTTAGAGAGAATAAAACTTGTCGTAAGTCCCTTCCATACCCTTACTATGCTCCCCAAAGATTCAGACACTTTCCCAAAAGACTTCTTTGGATGGTTATGATTGCACAGGAAAGCTTATGGACTCATTATCTAGAGAGAGGACATTGGTTTTAGCAACTCATATATTTTCTTCTTAAAAATAAAAGGACTAAGTGCTAGTTTTGTAGGTACGACCCCACTTGTAGAGATGCCAGCTGCACATACTTCTATTCCAGGACTGCAAAGTGTGTTTAGAGGAAGAAATCTTGAACTGGTCTGTAACCAAAATTCCTGATTTTGTCAATGCTAGCATACAATGCTGGGCAGAGCATGCAGCTTACTCTGCTGCCATATGTGGATTTGGATAGTCAGTGTATTCAAGAGTATAAGTACCAAGGCAGATGTGATACTTTCATTTCTTACAGGTGATGAGGTTATTTATATTTGTAAAATGCATTCAGGTGAAAGACATTCTGAAAAAGTAAAAGCATAACAATGCAATTTACCTTGTAGGGTTCCCCAAAGAGGTTAAAACCTGAAGCAAAGAGATCTTCATCTTGCTGGACTTCCTGGTTTCTTCTCTCCCATTCTTTCCGCTTAAGTGCACTCCGGTCTTGCTCATAGTGACTGGAGACAGACAAAAAAACGCAACACATTATTTTCCCCACAATTTGGTTACATATTCATTACTATCAGTAAGAGCAGCAAAACATCAGAAACAGTGCAGCTCTTGAGGACAATTCTGAAAGAAAGCAGCAGCCACTGAATAATTTTCCCAAATGTAAATTTGGAATTATAATACTATATGAAATTGGGCAATAGGACAGTCAGTACACTAAAATGAAAACAGACAAAATGTTCTTTTCAAATTAACAGAGCATTATGCAGAAGTATAAAATACATTTTGACGCATTTGCATGAAGTCTGTAAAATTCATGCGCACGCAGACACACACAAACGCACACACATGTGCCCATGAAGACTGTGTCTGTACAGAGAAAGCAAATGTGAAGTCAAGGAAGCACAGCAACATCTTCAAATCCATTTAACTGTGTAACGTTTGTCTCCATCCATCTCAACGCCCCAGTTCAGCCTCGTGTGATTTAGACCACCTAATTCTGTCCAATGTACTTGTTAAAATTTAGGTATGGCTTCATTGTGGGTGCCGAGGGTGTTTTAAACAGTGCTTTTGTAGCAGGCTCCCAGATGAGGCTTTAGGATAGTTGATTCCAGCATCAGATAATCCTACACGCAAACAGAAAAGGATCCAGCGCCTCAGCGTAGCAATGGTGAGTGGCATTTATCTGTACGTCAGCTCACTTTGCGCACCTGCCAGGCCTAGATGACAAGCTGAGAGGCCACATTCACTTCTCCCCTGACTAGCACTGAAGTACTTTGGTCTCTTGGCTTTGCAAACTACTGCCTGCTCCTCAGAGGGAAAAGATATAATTAAAACCATGAACGAGAAGGAAAAATAGGAAAGGAAAGAGGAAAGGAAAAGATGCATGCTTCAACTTGCAGTGACAACTTCTCATGTGACAAGCATTAAGGGACACTTCTGTGCTTTCAACCCATATTTGATTTGTTATGAGGCTTGTGGCCCTGCTTTGTGTCAGTTAATTAGCTACCAAATTCCAGATGACAATTTGAATAGCAAATTCAGTATATGCACTGATGTTATCTGTCGTAAGCAGTATTTCCCTGAATAGCTTCTGGACATGCATGCATACATCCATGCGCACACTTTATGTACAAACGCATACATACAAACACATACTACATATGTAACAAAGAACAGTTAATTCTCCTGTCTCCAGCGAGAATGAATTAAATCTCCATAGAGCTCCACTGCACTTGGAAGATAACGAAATATCTACAACTTTTGCCTTTTTAGCTCAGCATGATGTTGTATTGAAAGCTTCACACCGAGAGATATAATGAGGAATGAACTGCACTGTGATGAGGCTTTAACAGTGTATAAAGTCACTGATTTCTGAGTGAAACCACAATTACTAATTTGAAGCACCAGCTAATTAAAACCACAGCTATGTATTTAGCCTCTTGTTATACCTACTGCAGTTTATAATTATGAGGACCTCTTTATCTACTCAATTAAAAGTTCTTATGATTCAGGCAGGTTGTGTTTGAACCTGCAAGTCCTGCAGAGAGCACAGGAAAGTATACGTGTGTTGCCTGATGACTCCACGTATCCTTACACTCATGTACTTGCTTTTGTACAGGGAAAGAAAAAAAAAAAGACTAATGCCACAATGAAAACCCCAAATTAGAAAAAAAATTAATTAATAATTGGTTTAAGCAACTCAAGAGCACTCAGGCATGGATTGAGTAAGGCTTGAATATGGCTTGTAAACAGAATGCAAAACCACTTACACAGGCCAAGCTGAATGATTTCCACCGACATTTTCCTTTTACAAGTTACAAGACTGAAAAGATGCCACATTTTATTTATTTATTTAAGCACCTCCTGATGTAGTGATGTCACTGGCACCAACATCAAGCTCCAGAACTTTGTTATGATCATTCTTGGTATTTTTTTGCAGAAGCTACAGTACTATTTGCTGGTTTCCTGAGGGAGATGGAGGGGAAACTGTTATAAACAACAACAGCCACTTTACTATACTATATGTGATCATATTGCTGACACAACACTGCAAAACACAAGCGATCTGTTCACTAAAAGGTGAAGGGGGGCATGAGTCTCCCTTCCTTTCATGTCCTAAATCAAGATTAAAATCCACAGGTAAGGGAATAAGTGAGTACAAAGTATTTTCCAAATTGGTACATGAAGAAAGGACAAGGTTGACTCTCCCTCTCCCCACAGGTCTTCTGGAGTAGGGGGCTGGTTTAGCCCAGGAATAATCCAGCCCAGGAGCAGTAGGAACACACTGTATTCACCCCTCTCATGGGAGATCTCTGCAGGGATTTCTTCGGCAGTTTGACTCAGAGATTGTGTGACTCTTGCAGCAAGATCAGATCATTATGGAGTTATAAACCCAATCTAGACACCAGTAGAATGGATCTACATAAGCAGGAGTTTATATCCTGTGTAAGTAATCTTTTCTTATGGGAGCAGTCCTGTCCCAGGCACTGCCAGCATTCACTTCAGAAAGAATTATTCATGAAAATCAGAGTTGCGTTTTACAGCTTCCCAATGGCAACCTTGGCCTAGAGTTTCAGGGTGAAATCCTGGGCCCATTCAAATCAAATTGAATCTGGCCACTGAACACACAGACCACAGAATCACAGATTACAGCACAGAACAGATCTCACCCCTCATGTGAGGCTCCAGCACTTTGTTATCTAAAAGCTGACTCTGGTCTCAAGCATGCAAAGTATTTAGGGAACCACGTGAGGCATTATGCCATATCCTATCTGAGAAAAAGCAGCAAAGGATCTAAGACTATTTAGATGTTTTGTGACACATTACAAAACCACAAATTCAAAAATTATGAAAACAGCAGTAATTCAAAATGGCATAGTCACTTTAAAAGACATTAACTTAACCCAAGACAGTATTTACAATGTTAACAGCAAAAGGTTGAAAAACCAGTATTTTCCAACACAGCATACTGAAGTATTTCTCTTTTCATGCCTGTGTTTATGTAAGACACCTATTCCATGCACCCACAAGGTGAGCACAAAGGCACATCTGAGGCCCTGGACCCCAACAATGTTTATGGATTACCAAACTGAGAACATCCATTTTCCAATAGGAGCAAAGCCCTAAGTGGATTGAGGCAGGGGTAGCATCTCTCTCTCATATTCTCCTGTAAGAACAAAAAAAATCCCCAAAAATAAACCAAAACAAACAAACAAAAAAAATTAAAGGTTCGTTTTGAACTTTCCACTCCCACAGTCACATTGCAGCCTAAGTGTACAAAGTAGCTATTCAAAAGGAAGTGGTTGCTCATCTTGTCAGGTCAATTACTTGGCTTATTTCTCTGCAAATGTATTTTTGCTATGAGAATGCTTGACAGGGTGCTGATTGTGGCTACGGCATGTCAAATATTGTAAGATCATACACAGATTAGGATAACAACTTCTTTGGGTTCTTTGTAATCCAAAGTGGGATGCTGATTAGATCTTAAGGCTGCAACGCACTGAGAACCTAATGGGGTACTCTCCAGAAACTCTTAATGCGGCCACAGTGCAATCTCTGGGACTTATCTTTAATATTTAGCTTAACTAATGTTCTGTGAAATACAGATATGTGATTAGTGGCAAAGGTGTCAGTGAAAACTATAGTCAGATACTATGAGGAACATCAGAGTTCAGTCTGTCTCATTAGTATGAGAAACACTTCACGACTCCTCTAAAGCCAGGAGAATAGGAAATCACAAATACAGACTTTTGCAAACATTTAGAAGAAAACAGCTGCAGGCCACGATACCCGCTATAACCGAGAGGGCCAGTTCCCTAGACACAGCTGTTATGTAACAATGTAGTTTAAATACATGAGCTTTATTGTTTTGTTACCACTTATTAGATTAATAATTGAATTTGAATGGGGAAGTCTGTACATAAATCTGAGAAGATCAGGAATGGTGAGCAGTAAGAATGCTATAAGAGCACATGAGACCACTGATTTATAAGTTACCAGTGTGCTGGATATGGCAGAAAGAATAGTAACCGTAACTGCATTATTGTTTTGGTATGTTTAACATTGAGGTAGGCTGCAAATCCACATCAAATAACAGCATTTGATACTCAATCTTTTAAAATCAGACCAGCATCCATCCATTTGTCATTCTTCTCAGCTATGGACACCCTAAGGGACAGCGTGAGCTGATGCTGTGACAGACCAGGTGCTCAGCCTGGACGAGCCTGCAGAGCATCCGTGAGGCCCACGGAGCTGCACCCCGCACATCCGTTGCGGCCCACGATGGCTGGGGGTACAATCTGCACCAAACGGAAAATGGAGAAGGTGGCTGAGGTGGGAGGAGGTTATATCAAAGCAAAAGGTAACTTGGCATGCAGGTAGGTTTTAGACTAGAAGCTAAAAATGTGGATCTGGTGATAAGAGGTGGAAGTCAGACATCCACTGTCTGCAAAAGGGAAAACCAGAAGTAGAATAAAATTTGGGGCATTGGAAAGGACAGTCCAATCATCCGTGGTGAAAGTGAGAGAATGTGGTGCAAGAGATTGGGAGGGAAAGAAAAAACCTTTTAGGACAGACCATAACAGAGCAAGAGGTTAGATGGAAGAGTTGAAGGACAGTTATAAAGAAATAAGACCACCAGCTAAAGGCAGAGACCTAGCATTTGGGGTTTACCTTCAAAGATGTGCTAACTAGAGACACAGAAGTAGTCTCCCAAAGTATGGAAGACTAAGAAAGGCCGACAAGGGCCTGAAAGGCAGGAGAAAGAGTAGAAGAAAGAAGTCAGACCAGGCACGTTTGAAGGAGTAGTCACTGTGACATGAAGAAAAAGTAGAAGAGAAAAAAAAAAGATCAAACACCTAATGTTGCAGAAGAATCATGAATGAGAACAGAACACTGCTCTGTTGATTCAGTCAAAACAACAAAAGCTCAATAGAGAAAGAATCAATAAAAAAGCTGGAGCAGAGAGGCTTTGTAGTAGTGACAGACTATATCCATGAGGATAAATGAACAACAATTCAAGAAAAACAACATTTATCCACAAGTTAGTGAAAAAGTAGTTGCTGTTCTCAATAATGAGTCTGAATTCACAAAAATGCACACTATGATCAAACCAAATACTCTTCTGTACTACTTCTGGCCCCCCTAAAATATCTGATATGTCTAAATGATGAAAGAAGTTCTCAGCTGAAATGTTTGTCATTTGTGGAAACAAGAAATAAACAAAAGCTTCTAAACTAAGACACAATTGATATAAGATGATATAAATTTGAGAATTGAAAGTCCTTTCCCAAGGTTATTTCTTCATCGTTTCGTTTTTGGGACAAAATCATTGCTCTGCTACGAGCACTCAGGAAGTTGGTGAAAGCCCAACTGGGCTTCCTTGAAAACTAACTCATATGCTGGCGCAAGGTATTAAACATCCCAAATCAAAAATCACTCATGAACATATTTGACTTCCATGAGAAATCCAACTGAGGTCAATGAGAATATTCCCATGCTTAAAATACGTGCTTGCTTTTCCACATGAGGGCAATTCTTTTTCAATACAAGTAAAAATACAAGGCAAAAAGCATTTCACCTGATAATCAAACTAGGTAAAAGACTACTTCTAGCTAATACATTACAATGGGAATTCACCTTTACATAACTCCAAATTTATCTCATCCTAACTCCATTGATTTCATGGAAAAGCAGAGTACCACAGCATTATAAAAGGGAAGGAGAACAGGCTTCCTTGGTATGTTCAGATTCTCCCAATATACACCCTGGATTTCAATACATTTATTCCAAATGACCAAAAAAAAAAAAAAAAAAAAAAAGCAAAAGCAGCCTGAGGTCTTAAAATGTATTCAGTAAATTAGGGGAATTTCAAAACCTGATCTTTAAGCAGAAATATAGCCAACTAAACATATCTTCCCTGCTCATCTAAAGTCTTTGTTTCACTTAATGATAAACATCATATGCAGCACCACATTTAAAATAGCAAAATTCTTCTTTATCTGTTTATTGCCATTGCTCTTGTGTCTTTGTCCTGGCAATTTTACTGCTTAACAGAGACCAATCAGGTCATGATAGAATAGCTTTACAACTTCTCTCTTTCATATTTAACATTTACTTTAATGTTGTGTTCTTCTTCATAGCATGAATAGTTACTGGAAGTATCTAACACAGAACATATCTATCACTGCACTTCAAGATAAATTATGTATTTTAAAATATAGAATATTCCATCTTTGATGTTCAACAGTTCTGTAGAGAAACACTTGAGATGGTCACTGGTTATCTATCCACATGAGCTAAATCTCTTAACAATTTGCATTAAAAACAATGCCATTCCTGTAGCACATTTGATGGAGAATACAGAAGATTAAAGCCTCCAAACAAAATAACACCCAAGAGACCCCTGGGCAATTTACGGAAATCTAAGCTAGGATGCTAAGGGTTTGGCTTATATTTGTCATATTCTTCATTCTTTTTAGTTATTCCCCCCACCCCAAAGTACCTAGAAAATGTTATTTTCCACTCAATTTTCGCCGCTTTTTGGTATTATGCAGCCCCAAACCTTTCCTCAACATGAATGTGGACGGAACAATTCTGGGGGAATGGATGACAGAGATAAGCTCCTGAATAGTAAGTGTATAAAGAATAGATGAGGTTTCAAAGGGGAGCATTTATTGTTTCCTGTATCATAGCACATTGTCTTTCAATATGATTACTTATCAGTCTGAGTTATCAAAAACTGGGATGAAATAAAGCGCTTACGCAGTTATGCTTCATTGATGTCAGCTAGGGGAGCATGAAAATCTCCATGAAGTTGGGTAATTGATGTGTAAATCAGAGCTCAATCACTCTGTAATAGAAATGGTCCCACTGAAAGTATGGTTGTTGAACAGTATTGCAGAGGGGTGGGAAAGAGAAACAGAATCACGCTAAGACTTTTTTATTAAAAATGGTAATAACTGGCAATTTACACAATTTTCTCTTCAAGAGGGAACTGTCAGATATGTTTAAATGCAAGTTGCAGACCACTATATTTGGCTATCCTTATTCAGCAATAATTAACTGTTTCTGTTTTATTAAAATGCTTGGGGACACTGTTATGGATTTTTAAAAAGCAAATTAAATGAACATGTTCATCCTCTGAAAGGCAACATGTGTAAATGACATCAGTGATTGTAATTTGGTTAACAATGTGTGTTCAAGGTATGTTTTGGAGTCCTATTACAGTCTTCTTGTCAGTTCAACTTTGTAGTATGAGAAACAAAAGCAAAACTGAAAGAAAAGAGGGAGAAAAAAAGAAAACTAAAGAGAAAAATGGTTATAATATAACCACAGCTCCAAAAGGACATTAAAATACCAATATTCCTTAGAAAATCATTCACATAAAATGGCTTTCCAATGTGTGATATTTCTAAGAGTGAATCCCTGATAAGTAAATAAAAGAGCTAGTTATGATAACATTATGGGGTTGGTTTTGTTGTCATTTTTTTCTTTTAATAAATTAATGCACATTAAGGCATTGCAATCAACTTCCTAGAAGAACCTGGAAGCCAGTATTCTAGTTATGACTTACACTAAACCACTGATAAACTCTAACAAACTTGCGTAAACGTGAAATTTATGAGCATTTTTGGCATCCAATTAATTACATTCAGGACAGGATCTGGATTAGGAAGCTCTTGTTAGATGGGTAATGTGCTGTGACTGTAAGGGGACTCTGAGTACTACAAGGGGGTTCAACAGGCAGAGGTTCAACCTAAATTCTGAATTTCATTGCCCTTATAAGTTAACAGAATATGACAGTTTCTTCTTTTCTTTTCTTTTTTTTTTTAATTTGTTTTTAATTCTGTTCATCTCTCCTGGAATTTGAAGTTTCTTCAAAATTCACTGATGGCAATGAAGCTATTAAGTCTTCGCCAAAGATATAGACAGTATAATTCAAACATATTTCACAGCATATGTCCCAATGGCTTCCTAGCTGCCATCATAGTTTACATGCCCATCAGCACCAGCATTCTACGTATTAATGTGTTACGGATGAATATTGTTGCGTTCAGTTGCATGCTGTGCATTATACTTTATACACATCAACAGCAAACATGCTACAAAGTGTATGTTTGTACATATATTACTCCCGAGGCATAACACTACTTTGATGCAATTAAATATCTTCTGACAATGCTTGTTACAGTCTGTTTTTCCTTCACCTGGATACCTTAAATTACTAAAAATTTCTTGAAAATGTCCAAGTTTCTTGTTGTACATGCACTATTTTCAAAGATTAAAATGTATTTTAATATATTGTAAACAGAAAATCTTTAATTTATTATCATTTAATGTATACAGATTGCATTCTTACATCTGAGCTGAAAAGCATTTTGGAACTCTTAGTTTTTGTCTTTACTTTTTTTCATATTTACAATTACAATTGTTCTTTAATGTTGGTACTCAAAACTTTTTTAGGCACCTGTAGGATGACTCCTTAAAAAACGGAATCCCCACATTTTGCAAGTATTTTCTTGAACTATCAGCAATGATACACAATAGCTAACGGAAATAAATCTAGCCTTTTAAGAAAATGTTACAAAACAATCATTGATTAACACATTCTTTTGGAGATAGATGAATCAGACTCAACTGCTTCACTATTTTATCACAGAAGTGCTTCCATGCTACTCCTACAGCTCTAATAAATGCTCTCATTTACTAACAGGCACCTCTACTCCCTTAAGCATTTTCACATGCTGTGCAGCTCTTTAAGCACATGTTCTTAAACTTAACGTGTACTGAAGAATACCACCACAGGAAAATTAAGAATTCAGTAGGATGACTATTTCATTCATCAATTTTAGATTGAAGGAGAAGGCATGCAGGCCTCTGTGTACTGTGCACACATACAGATGTATTCAGAGACCCCAATACACAGACAAATACTGCTGTAAGCCTAATATAATTTAATTGATTGTTATTTAGGACACTGTTTGGTTAGAGAAATTATCTTCTAATAAATTATTCCTCTCTCAGTTGAAACCCTGTGTAATTGCCTCCAGTTGTTGTAGTAATATCTACTGGAAAAGAAAGAGATGATCAAATAAATGCAAGGCACACTGTTTCAAATTCAGGTAAACATGCATCCTCTTTTCAGTGCTGCTGTGAAATATATTGCCCACCTTGGGCGCCAGCAAGTTGCAGGTGATGCAATGATTTTGTGACTTCATAAGATTTAGTGGTCGTCAGGTTGGAAAGAACCTAGAATGTTTCAAACCCCCAAATTTAAGCCTTCTTCCCCTAGACCTTAAAAAGCCTCACAGCAATAAGATGCCTGTTATACACAGCTTCGGAAAGAATAATAACATTTTGTACTTATTTTTCCTAAATACATTCAGAATCAGCAGGCCAATGGATTATCATCATCATTGGTTTCTAGCGAGTAAGATAACCTATAACAAATACTGCTCATGTCTTCAGCAAACATATAATGCTTATTCCTCATTTATAAACAAAGTATGAAGTATGACAAAATAATTTAACCAAAGCAGCACAAAGTTCATCAGCATTGCTGAGGTTTACATCCTCTCTAAGGACACAGTTCAACTGATGCTACTGGCAATTTTCCCAGTGAATTCAGTGAGGGTTGGATGGGACCTAGCCATTTAATAATGACAAAAAAGCCAGGTCTCATAACACAGCCAGCTCTAAGCAGCAGCAGCAGCAACTTTTTGGTATAAACTAGTTTTTCTGCTATATTTCTCATGTTAACAGGAATTCTTTATCCACTGCCAAGAGTTTAGAAGTCTTAAGTACTAACCAGCACATGCCAAAGCTACAGAGCTTCTATGGTCATTATTTACAACAGATATTGACCGCAAAGATTTCCTGTTTGACAAATGCAAATTAAATGAAATTTAGGAATGTCTTTAAAAAAAAAAAGAAGTCAAGTGAGATACAAAATAAACTTTCCAGTCTACTCCATTATCACTTTGAGCTAAAGCAAAATCTACTTTTTTTTTTTGGTAGTTTTTTAGATTGTACACATGAGATCTCAGCCAACTCACTGGGGAATAATCAAATTTGGTTCTATCTCATAGTAAGTGCCACACACACCAAAGAGCAGATCACAGACCTTGTCATTGAGGAAAAAGTAAAGCAAATGTACCATGCTCCCTGTAAAAACAATAACCTTAAATTTAACTCAACACGGGAATCCTGTGCTATTAGGGATATAGCCTGTAAGTGTTACTGACACAAGTTTGAAATGTGCCCTGGCATGTGAAAGATAAAAATGAGCACTTAGAACATTGTAAAATGATTTCACTTCTTTAGGCAGAGCAAAATCATAACACAACTTATTTAGACTGGCCAAAACTACAACCTCATGTCTGAAATTATTTGGATTTTTAAGGTGGGCGTGATGCAAATGTTTATCCCAGTACTGCAGTTTCCAGAGCCAAATAGAAATTATATCTGTTTCCTGAATTCTGTTTTGAATGTGTTTGAAATCTCACATGCATAACTGACTTCATGAATGACAGAAATATCACAATGAAGAAAACATGGCCATTTAAGGCCAAATTCCCAGAAGAAAGCAAGACCAAAGCTCTGTTTAATCCATCCTGCCTCTGACAACAGCTAACAGCAAACACCCAGTAAAGCCCCTAGGAACAGAGCAGAGCGTTCACCAAAACACGGACATTTTTGGCACATGAAGTTACATGCAAAGGACCTGGTATCTTTGTATTTAACATCCCTAGGAGGCTTTTCTCCAAAGAATGCTCTCAGACTACTCAGTGGCAAGGAGTTTCATAACTCATCTGAAACTTACCACCTTACCTCAAACTAGGTTTATCATTCATATAGGTCTGAAAACCTGATTGATTCAACAATATTGTTTGTATTAATTGAATATGCAAGAAGATAATTCACCTGCTTTGGTTTTTTTTGGTACTTACACTTATTACAGGTAGATGGAAGCTCCTGCTCTCCTCAGTCTCTGGAAAATCTCAGGTGCATAACCCATGGCACTAACTGTACCATGCATTTTCAAGACCAGACACATGGAATACTGCATCCTGAATAATAGTTATTTACACTCCAAATCCTTTATATTTTTGTCCTTTCTGCTGTCAATCAGCAAATGAATATCACTTATTTTCATAACATGAACACAATATGTTATTTAAAAGTGCATCCTTTTTAAATTCCCTACCATCAACCATTTGTCTAATAGAAATATTATACTATCTAACATGTAAATATTAAAATTCAGTGTAAGTTGAGTCATATTCATTGGAGGCTGGCCAACTGCAGCACATTTCAGTATTTAATAATAAAACAGTCTAGTATAAAAATATGTAAATTAGCTTCCATCCTGCTTTAATACTCACTTAACATGAGAAGAAAGTGAATGCAATTTTGTTTGGCTATTAAACATACTTTTTTTTCTTTTGATTATTAAAGTATTATTACAGCTAAATGAAAATGTGTTTGCAACCTCCATCCTCTGAATTCTTACAGGTCACTGTTATCACTAATATTTTGTCTCTCTAGCTGGCTGCTTTGGGGGATCTCAAAGCTCTTTACAGATCAGAGCAAGTCATGCCTGATTACACCTCTGGGAAGGAGCAACTACTGTCAAGCAAAACAACGGAGGGAAAGAAAGTTTAAGCAAGTTGATGACAGTCATTCAAGAAGAGACAGCTGTGGGAAGAAAGCTGAGTCGTCCCGACTCTCAGATGTTAAACTTCAACATAAGACCAGCTGCAACTTGCAACCATTTATCCACCACTAAACTCCGAGCTGACAACCATCAGGTTGAAATTTAAGACTATCTAACAATACCATACAGCAAGAAGGAATTATCTTTATGTGCATTTCCAGAACATTGGGTCATATACCGCAAGCAAGGTTTCTCCTGCTGAATGTCACTGGGAGCGGTCGGCAAGGATGTTCTTATTACATTTGCTGGAAGGATGGAGTGTATCAAATGATTTAATTTCGTGTAGTGCCCCACTTACTTTGACAAACTGATACTGCACAGGGCATAATGTCATCAGGTGATGGAAGTATAAGAGCACTCAGCTTCCCAGCTCCTTTCATACCAAGGGCCCGCAAGTGCTACTGCGGCAAGCTCAAAACTGGCAAAGTTGTGGCTGCAGAGGCAATATGGGCCCAGCAACACAAAACACCAACCTCCTCTTCTCACCAGGAACTCCCATCCTGGCAGAAATAAGCTTCATAGTCCCCCTGAGAGAGCCCATCTTCCCCTCAGCCTCTTGAAGCACTTTCAGCACTGGCAACAACCCAAAACCGCATGTGAACTTCAAGCGTCATGTCCATGGTCCTCTGACCCCAACAGGAAAAGGACTCCGAGTTAAGCTGTATTGACAGTAAAGTGACAGGATACAATCATGAAAGTATGATGTACTTCCACTTCTCAGCTGGTATTGCCTTTGAAAATAACTAATGTTGAGCTCTCCTCATTATGCCAAATATATTAAAACCTCAGTACCCATAGTAGGAAATGTGTGTTTTGTCACACACACTCTTTAATGTGACAGAAATACAAATTTATGTTTTCTCTCATACAAATACCTAATGGGGTTTGAATAAAATAAAATCTGCACATTGCCATGTGGAAATTAATTTTAAAGAACTGTTTATCAATTTTATTCCACTGATAGTAACAGACAGATTTATGAGGCAATTAACTAAATATTTGTTTTTTCACGTTTCAATTCATTATAGCAAATTAACAATTTTCCACTTGAAAGTCTTGCATTGCTACACTGAAAGCCTAAAAAAAAGTGTATATTACTGTCGGTCTAGGAAGGATTCCCTGATTTTTACAACGTGGATTATACTCCTCACATTAACTTAACATACTCTTTGTAATTCAAAACCCCCCACATTTCTGTATTACCCCAAAACCTGTCATTCTTTAAATGCCAGTTTCCAGCAATCAGACATAAATAAGGAATAATTACAGCTCTAAAGCCAATGTAACATCTGTTCAAGCAAACAATCCTACAGAGTGTATTTTATAGCCACATAACACCCACCTATGGTTAAGACAAGCCTGAGAGACAAAACCAAGGGCCTTGACAGATCGAGCCTGGTCTCCTGAGCCACCAACGCCCACATCAGACAACCCGCCCTGAAAGACCTGATGGAAGGAACAAAATGAGCCAAGCCTAACATCCAGTTAAACACCAAGTAAAAAGAGAACACAGGAAAGGTCAATCTTTAGTGTAAGGTAGCTCATCTCCTTGGCCAGTATGGCCCAAACCCTCAGAAAAGGAGATCCCGGTGAGGCTGCCTCCCTGTGCACCAGGAGCTGCCAGCAAACGCCCCCGGCATCGCTTGGTCATGGCCAAATGTGGTTTTTCAGCATGTCAGCCAGGAGAGCACAATGCCTTACACTAACAGCCTCCACAACAATTTGCATATCATTAGCTATGAGCCCCGTGACTGCACATGGATAGCCACCTTTCACATCTCCCTTTACTTATTTCGATGATTTAAACATTTTAATTAATGATTTCAGCTCCAAGGAGGTCATCTGGCCACAGCGTGTGGATCTCTTCCCCATTGTGGGCCAGGTATTAAACACATTAAGCAGCAGTCAAAAGACAAAACTACAGCTTTATGCTCTTTTAACTGGTATTGTACCAAATTAGCATCAGGAGGAATATACCATATAGATATAAAAGCATCTGCTTATATGACTGCTTGGATTCTTTTCTCCTCTGTGTCTGTGTTTCACTACCTTCCATGGACCTTATGGAGAGCAGGTCTACCAAGACTTACTGATCTCATGGGTTTCTGCCAGGTCAACTCGTCAAAGGTGAACCCTCCTGAGGAAACCGTATCCACTACATTCCTCAGTTCTGTACACATTCTGGCTAAGCATTTCCTTGAATAAAATGTCATTCGCTCACTTTTTAAAAATTGTTCTGTTAATTCATTGGATTACAGCACAATCACATCAAAGCATTAGTCTAAATAGGATTTTGTAGCCAGATCTGATCTAGAAGATTTAGTAATTTACAGGCCTCCATCTCATAAAGCTGAGAGAAATCATCAGGCAAAGGGAGAAGATGGGACTGCCTGCCACACCGAGTGATGAGAACCTGTGATTCACAGGATAACTAACTCATTTTTTTCCATTGTTAGTATTTACAAATTTGGTAACAATAACGGGGGACAAAGGTTCTCCTGACAGTTATTAATTCAGAACAATGTGCAAACACTAGTTAAGCAGTTAATTGCAATTAGCAACATTTGTTCCAAATTGAGAAACTGAGGCATGGAGAGATTAAAGGACTTGCTCATGGCCACAGAGTGAACCAGTGACAGCAGCAGGAGTAGAACCACTTCCCATTGCCCATGTCTTAGTGCTGTTATCTACAACCCCATTAATCTCCCTTTTTAATGGTAAAGGGCTACTATTAGAGCGTCTCTATTTGCAATACCTACCAAAAAAATTTACCTGCCATGTATCATTTTGCAAGGGCTAAAACCTAAGCTTAATGTTACCATTAATACTCTACTTATAGTATTTGTCTCTTTCTAATTTAGTATCACCACAGCCACCACCAGCAAAGCAAGGCTTCAACTTTAGCACTCGGGAGGCTAATAATTATCAAATTAATAAAATACTAGAAAATTTTGAAGTATTCCAACTGGCTAGTAGAGAGGCATTAATTCTTGAGAAATGCATTGATAAATTCTTGATAAATCCGTATATTGTTATTTATGAAGTTCTTAAGCACTATGTAGTATGTCATCCTATCAATCTACCATGTTAAAACAGATTAAATATAAGCACAAATTTGAGCATCGTTAAAAATACAGACAGCAAAATGGTACTGTTCTTTATCCTTTTTACTTAAAAAAAAAGAAAAAAGGAAAACACTAACAAAATTAAATCAGTGAATCAGTGACCTCAGTACAGGGCATTTTCTGGAGACTAATTATGGGCTAGGATAGACGGCCTTTACTTGTACTTTAGGTTATCAACTCCTCCCATCCGATCACTAATTCCCCAGGAAATGCCTTTTGCTTCAATAATTTTTGCTCAAATAGATCACCAGTGAGAGAAAAAAAGTCATGCCACTAGAAATGAACTATTGTAGAGCCTCTGAGTTGCATCTGCCATAATTTGCACATAAAGACTTTACAGGTGACTTGCAAAGGCCTTTTTAATTGTATTTGTGACTCCTTTTTTTCACTTAGCATGATAATAAAGGCAGCCAGTGGGCAAAATTTGTGATGCTTGCAGAGAATGTTTGGAAAGGTTCTTTAAGATGCTTTCCACGAGCTCTCATACATTAAAAAGTGCAGGATACTGAGCCTTAATTAAGAGCTTCTTTTTAACAGTGTGAATTTCTGATACATGAAACAGCATTAGGCCCCTGTTTTATCTTGAGGGGAACAGAAAGACAGGACAGAAGCAGAAAACAAGCTTTCAACCCCTGCTTAAATAGCAAAAAGAAACTAAAAGAGCATATGACCAACTTCTTATTTTGTTTGCAAGACACGTTTAATATCAGGATGCTGTGGAAAGGCTCTGCATCACTCAAGTTTCATTATCATTACAAAATATAGCAGAAAGCCTTTACTCAGAAGTTTATTATCATAAATAATTAAAACAAAATAAACCTTATGGTATGAAATAAATGAACAAAGTACATTATAGGATGCATTTGTTCTGGGTTTTATAGCTTTTTGCTGGCTCCCTACATCAGAAAATTCTGGAATTTGCAATCACTCGCCTGATCATTAGTCTGAATCAGGAAAATTTTACTGCAGCTGGCTCAAATGACTTGTTCTGTCAAAAACAGGACCATAAGTGCTCTCTACTAGTTGCATATGCAACATACATTTTTGTGATAAATCAGAGTATGTGATATACAAAATGTTAAAAAAAAATCAAGGCATAGGATTGATTTGTGAGAAAAACAAAGAAAAAGGAGAGGAAGAAAATCTAGCTCTAAAATTAAAAAGATTGTCTGATTTCTAATTACAAAAACGTGCTAAGGTACAGATGAAACCATTAAATCTCCGCAATACTCACGCTAACAGTATATTGTTCTCATAAGCTTGAAAGTGTTGGGCACACTTGTGTTCTTTGAAGTTCTGCTTTGTTCCTTTGACTTATTTTATGCAGGTCAAAGATCACCATCACTGCACGTATCTGTCACTGAAGGATAATAATGCTACAACTCAGTTTGGAAGCAGGCTAGGCTGGATGTTAAACTAGCAACAGACACATCAATCTTACTATTCTTGAAGACTGCAGTTCAGCGCCTGGAGGTTCGAACTCAGAACTAATGATAGTTACTAGTTTCTGCATCTTGATGCTCCAGGTTAGGTCTCTCTTCTTCTGAGCATCCTGTCCCTACGGACAAGCAAAACATGCCAGGAAAGCAAATTATCCTGCTAATCCAGCAAACACTGAGAGAACCCTACTGGAAAGCAGCAGGATTGTAGGGAAGCATGCAGAGACCTGTGGCAGAAAAAAGAGCTTTCCAAGGAAAATAGTAGGAAAACAGAACAGTCATCAGCAGTTGGGTAATACTCATAATTTGCAAGACCTGGAAATACTATTATTATTTGTGCAGTAACACAGAATGTGAAATATTAGAGCATATCTCTTGTCACCTAAATAACTGATGAGCACCAACCCATAGGCAGGTCAGAATATAATCCCTCAGTCATCAACTAGAAATGAATTTTCTTATATATAACTTAACCAGGATAAACTGGGAGTCAAATAGTTATTGCTTTTACCTAAGAAATCAGCATCTAATATGAATACTTAATGCATTTACTTGCCAGTTCTTTGCATACAGCAAGTTCAATTAAACAAATTGAAGGGGGTATGGTACCTGATGGAATTCCCATCTCTGTTGTACACTTACAAATAAATGAAATCAATGTATGCCTATAACAAAAAGCAGCCATATTCCTGCCTCACAATGAAACTCATCTGCCATGCCAAACATAAGAATTCGATGTATTAAGACAATGGCACTTCTTAGTGCCAAGAGCAAGGAGAGGAGAGGTAATGTTTACATTTAGTGTTCATACCTTCACTTGTCAACGAGGCTCCAGTGTTAAACACCAAAGAGGATGTCTTTGCTGAGGGTTTTTTTTATTAAATTGAGCCAGATTTCAGAGCAGATATATATGTGTAGATGCGTTTACATTGCACCAGTTTCTTAAATGCCCCCAGCTTACACTTCCCACCACTTGGGCTACCAGAAGGGGAAATTTAAAAGAAACATATCATGTAAAAATGTACATGTAAGTGCTTAAGAAACCCAGGAGGCGAATAGGTATCTTTTGTGTTGAAACTGTTGCAGCGTTTTAAAGCAAGGAGAGGAAAACTGGCTCACAGATGAAGCAATGAGTTTAATGGGCTATAATTTTCTCATACAACATGGAAATTGAAATTGCAAAAACGGCAAGAATGTATTTGTTTCTAGTTCCACTGGGTCATCATCTCCTCCAGGTGCCTAAAGGCACACATTCCAGTGTGCAGTTTCTATTCTTTCTATCCCAAGCACAGCTCAACGGTCTTGTGGATCAACTTTCCCTCTTTGTGCACCAGAATCAAATCCCTTCAAAATGAAGTGGAAGCTCTCTACTGACCTCAGCAAACACTATATCAGGCCATAATGCATTCAAATGATGGCTTTAGTTTGCAGACAGATAGACAGTATTTATCAAAATCACATTGAAATACATAATGTAACACACAAGCATAAATTACTTTTACACACACACACACACACACACATATATATACATAGTACCTCCTTGGAATCATTATTAAGAAGGAGGGTGGAAATCTTTTCACCCTCAAAGCACCCATGTACTACTATTCCCTTGGAAAACTCTGCTCAGAGAAGTACTTTAGGGAGCCAGCTACAGCTGTGTTAAGAAACCATGTATGGTTTCATATTTACAATAAAAAAAATTTTGCACTTAAAATGCAGAACTGGTAAGAGAGAAAAATAGTATTAATATATGTAGGATTTCTTTTTTAATGGGAAACTCTGAACAGAGCCATCATCAGCTACTCTGTAATCACAGCACATAACAGCTCAGAATCGTTACTGAAGCTGCACAAACTAAGTAAAAATAAAAAAAGAGAAATAACACTAAAATTATTAAAGCCAGTTTGATGCCCAGTAACACAGTTGACCTCAGAATCAAACAAGCTGGTGGTCTGTTAGGGCACAACATGAAATACCCTACAGGAGTTGAAATTTCAATCCTAGCTCAGGAGTTTCTCTTAATATCAAAGTAGCTTCTTAGGAAAGCAAATGAAGTACATTACCTCTGGTAATGGTAACCATTTACTCCTTGAAAAGCCTTGAGAGAGCTCTCACACAGGGCAGCCTACATTTTATTCAATCCTTTTGCATACTCTTATTTTCAGGTCATATAACCTGAAGGACAAAGGATTCGCTTAAACTTTTTAAAGCATTCTGATTTTATCAAGGATTAGTTGTTCTGACTCTTCAATAATTCAAGCTTCATCCTAACAATGTACTATGTTTAAATGTGAGCAGCATTAAAGCTGAACATACTTCCAACATATTGCTACTGAATCCCAAATGGTCAGCACAAACAAACCACTAGTAATACAGTCAAATTGAAGACCTCACCAAGATCTTCAATTATTCACATTTGTTGTTTATACTAAATAGAAACTCAATATGATAAAAACTTATTTAATTGTACAGCGTGAGGTTATAGTCAAATCTGCCTATAGGTAGTTATTTTGCTATTTAGAAAATGAGAAAGAGGGAGTCAGACGTTCCCTCTTATCTCATCGTTTTACAGTTATATCAAATAATAAACTATAACTGCCTTGTGCCCTAAAGTTAACCAGAAAAGCCATATTAATAGGTCAGCTAAGCTGTGCATACAGAGGCCTTGTTTTGCAGAAGTAGATCAGTGGTCTATTACATGTATTTATAGTAACAAATAATATGCATATTATTTTTTAAATAATTCTTAATAATTAAAATAATGCAATTATCAGGGTGTTTCTATTAGAAACCTGGTGTGGTCATTTTAAGACTTATTTTGGCATTATACAAAGCAAAAACAGAAACTTTACCCGAGACACTGGGCAGGATCAGAGGTCATGAGACCTGATCCACACAGGTCAATGCTGGGACATGTTGGGAAATACGTATGACAGAGGGACCAAGGAGGAAAAGTAACTACAGGTTTAGTTTTAATTTCTGCTAATGACTAAAAATACAGGGCTTTTTAGAAAAGCTTGACATAGAGGCATAAATTTCCCTCCATTTGCCAGATGAAACACACTGCTTTGTTTTTCTTCATCATGACGTAGCTCTCAGTCTTCTCAATAGGAACGAACAATTCCCGACACCGAACTGCTCAATCAAACAAAAGTGGGCCTCCCCTGCTTAGCTGGTTTATTCCCTACCTCCTCTAACACTTGGAAAAGATTCAGACAAGAGCTACAAGAGCTATTAGAGTGCCTGGAAAAACTTGCCTTACAAGGAGAGACTACAGCTCATCTATTTAGTTCATAAAGGAGAAGGTTAAGAGGCAACCTGATCACAGACTATGAATACTTACACAGGGAAAAGATTGCTGAGAACAGATGGGTATTTAATCTAGCAGAAAAAGGCATAACAAGATCCAGTGCTCGCAAGCTGAAGCCAGTCAAATTCAAACCAGTTTATGCAGCATCAATTTTCAAGGATAACAAAATAATAACTATTTTAACAACTTAACTAGAAAAGCAGGGGATTCACTGCCATTTGCAGCCTTTGAACAGCCATTGGAAGTCTTTCTGATACACTACAGCACAGGGGATTTGGCATAGGCCCTGGTAGAATGGATGAAACGAAGCCTTCTCCGGCCAAGCAGCACTGCTCTCCTCTGCCTTTGCCCTCCGCAGCCCAGCGGGTGGGCTCCTCGCTCGACGCTCTGTGGGCGCGCTTCTGGGGCCTGAGCTGCTGGGAGTCAGACCTGTTCACAAATGGCCTCTTCTGTCCCCACGACGCTCATCACAGGAGCACAACAAAACTGCACGACCAGGGGTTTCCAGCGTATGCTCACACTGGCATTCACAAACTTGTGCACAGAAACATGTTGAAGTTCTAAACCATGACATAGACAGAGATCTGGAAAGGGTCTTCGGTGAAAAACATGAAACTCAGCCTAACAGACACAAGCGATACAAAGCGATGCACCTGAATCCACCACTGTTATACACAAGACAGGAGTTGCGGCCATTCGCTGCCTTCCCGCAGACAGCGGCTTCTGCAAAAGCAGCACTTGCACATCCGCAACTGGGCCACGTTGCCGGGACATGAGGCCTTGCGGAAAAGCTTTGCACTCCACCACCAGTAAGGACTGGACTGACTTGTTTCAGGCAGCAATACAATAGTTAAATATTACCGAGTCGCTAGGAAAAACATCATCAAAACAGTTTATATGTTACTGTATTTCCATTCAAACTGTATTATGCTGCATACCATTTCATCACTTCACAACGCCACAAACTACCTTTTAATTCAAAACAAAGCTTTTCAGTGTAAGGCCCCATATCATAATCCAGAAGAACTTTTCTTATCTATTTCAACAGCAAATCTTTAGTGGCAACCACATGTTACTGTGTTTTAGGGATTGAGACTTTTGTATGAACATGCTGATTGTCTCCTTGAGACATATATAATCAGTATTTTGTGCCAAGAAACACT
Organism: Phaethon lepturus; assembly: GCF_000687285.1. NCBI lineage: Eukaryota > Metazoa > Chordata > Aves > Phaethontiformes > Phaethontidae > Phaethon > Phaethon lepturus. The sequence goes on along the minus strand of NW_010529972.1, from coordinate 2,457 downwards.
TAAGCCAACAGAGACTTCTATCACTCTGAAATGTTGTTGGAATTGAAAATGTATATTTTGGCTTATTTCCTTAAACCTGCAATAGCAGGAATTTCTTAGGGGCTTTTTATTATTTTAACTTCATTCTCTTCTCAAACTCTCGGAGATTGAACAGAAAGTCAAAACACATGTTCTAAAAGAAAGCAGCAATACCAATAAAATAATTCATTCTGATAGACCAGCGCTACCTAATGTGGATCCCTCCTGGAATACAGACATCTGCCTCAGAAACTAGATGGTCACTTCTGCCTCTGTCCATGGCTGAAGAGCTGTGCCCATGTGCTGCCTACTCAGCAGCCTGCAGCTGTGAAAGTGGAAAGGCAAGCCCTTTTTTAGATGAGTGGGTGACTGTGCATCTTATACATCAGAAATGGAGCAAACACAAAACCAAACAAGTGTCTACTTGTAGATTTCAACAGGTCCCGAATGTCTGTTTACTGCTCAGAGGAGTTGCAGGAGTAACATATTCAGTATTCAGAGAGCATCCTATCACATTTGCTGCAACAGATATTTTTAACTCCCTTTTGCTCTGTATGTAGAATGTGCAAATATACAAAAGAATGTCTTAATTGGTCCTGCTTTATATAAAAGAATAATGGGCTAAATGGGTTGAAGTGAATGCCATATTTATCTCTCCACTGAGGAAAGACGTGATGATTCAGAAACAGCGAAGCCAAGAGGATTCAGAGCCCTACTCACAAGTGGAATATATATCTCCTGTCAATACATTATGTATTCCATTTCTACTACAGCCCCCTAAAGGCACAAATAGAAAAAGAGAGGCAAAATCTAAATGTTTCATTTCCGCTCAACATACATTCATGGATTGGGGGGGGGGGTACGCTTGCTTTCAGGACTTAGGAATCAAATCTCTAGAGCCCTTTTTTAACTGAATTTTTGTAAATACTAAACTCTCCAGTGTTAGTTACATCATTTGATATTACCATTGCCAAAAGACATTTGATAGTCCTAGGAAGCAGAGGCACAAATAACACAAAAAAGGCCTCAACTTGTCCCTACTCACATGAGGAATCCCATTCAAGCCAACAGCTGTACTGGGCAGCTGCAGCATCTTTCCAATTAAGCAAGGATACTGATTACCTGTATTTGTATATATATCAGGGATACTGTATTACCTAGCTTTGAAAGCAAAAAATATACTTAAAGAATTGTATTTTTTCCCGCTTACATGATTCCACATACGACTACTGATTTAAAAACTATGTCATCAGCATATGAAAACTTCTTTTAACCCTTCTCTCAAGATACAGGCACCACCAAAGAGCTCCAAGAAAAATAAAAAGTAGGATGTGCAAAAATGGGTTATTATTTTGATTCTGCTGTTTCTGGAAGGTGATATTTTCAAGTGCTGCTGGTTTGGCTGGATTTTGTAATTACACTAGCAGAAAGCAAGTCTCCTCTGCATTCACCCCATCAGGCAGAGAATCACTCTTAGGGCTGTGGAAAAGTGGAACATCTCATTTCCATTAATCTGGCTCATAGCTTCAGATTCATAGATGGCATTAGCAGAGCACCGCTTTCAGCCAAAGTGGAAGTTCAGCCTTGTGTTTAACTCTGCATTAACTTGAGCATGACAGAGTAAAAATGCAGGAAGGATGGCAAAAAAAAAAAAAAATCATCTGGTAATATTTTTTCAGCACACGGAAAAGCTTTACAAAATGTATGGATTCAGTTATTCCCAAAGCAGTGTTTTGTTAGTAGCATAGTTGTGCATACAGCGCCATGGCTGAAGGATCTGCCTTGCCCACGGCAAGTAAGGTAAAGCCTCAGGCACATGTAATTTAAAATTCATTTCTACTCTAGCAGACAGGTTCAGACCAGTACTTATTTTTATTTTACAAATACAGCATTCTCAATTTGCATTCCTGTGGTCCCTAGGAGCTAACACCAAAACCATCTTATTTTCCAGGTGCGTTTTAGAAAATAATACACAACTGTGCCTTTAAAATCCATCAGCACAGGTTGCAAAGGGTCCCTGTGTGTTCTCACATGAGTCCAAGCCGGCACGCATCTCCTGCTGGACACTGTGGAGCACCTCCCGTTAGAAAGTGGCATTGCTGGCAGAAGGTATTTTTCAGACTGTGCCCAAGCCAATAAAACATGGTCCTCACACCATATATTTTAAACACTGTTTCTTAATTAAAAGGAAAAGAAGGTTCCCCAAACTTAGTAGTTCTTGAATCCGCCGACAGTTACTAAAAGTGAGCTCACACATGGTATTGGGGGGTGCCACATAAAAATGATGGGCAAATATTCTGTGGTCGTCACATTTCGTTCCTCCTCCATTTCATTATCTTTGTACTTACAATACTGGATATTTACAAAAAGATAACTGGTGTCAGTAATGACTGTTCTTAACAATTTAAAACTACCAGTTTGTATTAGGAGTGAAGTTTG
>NW_010529971.1:8286-25411 GCF_000687285.1 Phaethon lepturus | reverse complement strand
AACTACCGACCTGTCAGTCCCACCTCTGCCTAGAAGTCCAGGGAACAGATCCTTCTAGAAGCTATGCTTGGCATCACCCAGGGCAATGGGTCTGACCAAGGCCTGACCAACCTAGTGGCCTTTTATGATGGAGTAACTACATCAGTTGACAAGGGAAGGGCTATGGGCAAGCTAGAGGAATGGGCCCATGGGAACTTCATAAGGTTTAACAAAGCCAAGTGCAGGGTCCTGCGCCTGAGTCAGGACAACCCCCGGTATCAAGACAGGCTTGGGGATTAAGGGATTGAGAGCAGCCCTGCTGAGAAGAATTTGGGAGTTATTGGTGGATGAAAAGCTGGACATGAGCTTGTAATGTGCTCTCCCAGCCCAGAAAGCCAACTGTATCCTGGGCTGCATCCAAAGAAGCATGACCAGCAGCTCAAGGGTGGTGATTCTGCTCCTTTACTGCACTCTGGTGAGACCCCACTTGGAGTACTGTGTCCAGCTGTGGAGCCCTCAGCACAGGAACGATGTGGATCTGTTGGAGAGGATCCAGAGGAGGGCTGCAAAAATGATCAGAGGGGTGGAACAATTCTCCTGTGAAGAAAGGCTGAGAGATTTGGGGTTGTTCAGCCTGGAGAAGGGAAGACTCCGGGGGTACTTTTTTGCAGCCTTCCAGTACTTAAAGGGGTCTTATAAGAAAGATGGGGACAGACTTTTTAGCAGGGCCTGTTGTGATAGAACAAGGGGTAATGGTTTTACACTCAAAGAGGGTGGATTTAGAGTAGGTCTGAGGAAGACTTTTTTTACAATGAGTGTGGTAAAACACTGGAAGAAGTTGCCTAGAGAGGTGTTGAATGCCCCATCCCTGGTAACATTCCAGGTCAGGTTGGGTGGGGCTCTGAGCAACCTGCTCTAGTTGAAGATGTACCTGCTCCTTGCAGTGGGGAGGACTAGATGATCTTTAAAGGTCCCTTCCAACCCAAACCATTCTGTGATTCTATGTTCCTGTGAAAACAGTTAGGACACAAATCAGTTCTGATATCAAAAGCTTAGTGGCATCAGATAATAGTCTTTTACTGAAGATTGTGTAACTGTACTCATTTTTCAACTAAAACATACCTATATAACTATTCTATGATTCTATGTTATGTCTTGAGATGAGATTTGTCTTCTCAAGAGAAGGATAAGGGGAATAAATATGGTTTTCTAAGCTCTCCACTGCAATTTCTTAGACAGGTGATGCAAACTACCAGCTAGATTTTCTATACTACTATTTATTTGTAGGCCATTCCGGTACTTACTCTTCTAATTATCTCTGTGGGTTTCAGGAAGAAATTAGAAGTTTGGAGGCTACATCTATGGCCTATCAAATCTGTATGTTTCTTTTCTTTGTACTGGGAATAGTTACACATGCTTTGTTGTTGTTATTGCTTCTTAATCTTTTTGCTTCCTAATTTTTTCTGGTTCAAAATCAATGCTAAGGGAAAAGTGTGGTTAGTATTGGATACTCAGGTTTCATTTTAGACATGAACTTTAGCTCCACTCACTTGCTGGCCTTTAAAGGGCAAGAGAAATACCCATAAGTGAAAAATGATGCATCTGTATTCTTTTTAAACAAACAGAATTGCGTGTTCTTAAAATCAAAGGTCATCTCTCTATCCAGCATTCTTTCAGCTCTTCTGGTTTTGGTTCCATCAAAAAACAAGGAGTTATATTCCATTACTTACTCTTTAATTAGATCCAGTAATTTTCTGAGCTGTTTAATAGTACATACATCATTAAGACCATATGAATTGTGTTCTTTAATTTTTCCGGGATCACCAAAGTGAAAAACTTGCAACAGAAATCATTTTATGTCAACTTAAAACAAAGTTAATGCATTAGAAACAACAGGAGTGGATGTTTTGTTTAAACAAATACATTTTTCCAACAGATATCATTTTCTTCTCACATTTTTCCTACAAGTTCCTTTTCAGGAGAGAAAAGGAGAAGGAAAAAAACAAAACAAAACAAAACCAAAAACAAACAGCTAACAAATCCTTAACCTTGTATAAATACATCAAATTCAAGAGAATCGGTGCTTATTGCAAGTATGGGCATATTCCTAGTACTCAGTCAGCCCCACACGTACTAAAACCTATCACGCCTTCCTGCATCTGTGCACACATGTCCAGTGCACCCAGTAAGACTAACATGCTTCACTGAAACAAAATGCAGGGAAAGTGTCCCAGACTTTCATTGCCTAAATAAATAGATGGAATAAAAGTTACTATTTTGTGGTCATCAATTTCAGCTGAAGTTGCACGTACAGATCATGGCAGAGGCTGTCTTTAAAAAGTAACGAGAGTCATCACCTTGAATCCTTTAATCCTGCTGCTCTTTTTCTTATGTAGACAGCTATGTCTGTACAAAGTCTCACTCTCCCTTGGTGCAGAGGTTTTCATTAGTTCTCAGCTCTCTCCCTCTCTTTTCCACTGGTTGCATATCTAGAGGGAGATTATTTTTTAACACTTCTAATACAGAAATCATTGTGTTAGAAACAGTCTTTGAAAGGGGTGCATACTGGTTCTTATTTTATCTAACCAAATTGGTAGATTTCTACCTTTAATGCAGGGATTTTAAGTGGCTCAGGTCCAATTGTTCTTATTCATGCTTGTTAAGCACAGAGACTTTGATTTATGTGTTCAAAAGTGCTGTCAAACTAGGTCCCCATCCAGACCATAGCTATTCTGGTCCAGGGTCTCCTGTTCCAAACTTTGGTAAAGTGGAAACTCCCTGGAGAACAGGGAAGTAGAGAGAATAGAAGGTTTTATTACTGAAATACTCAAAGGAAAACTTCAATGTTTGGTTCCTTTTTGCTAACTTTTGTAAAGGAAAAGAGGATGTGCAACACAGAACTTGAACATTTCGTTCCTTCCCTACTCCCCTAAACACCACACAGATAACGATGTTTAAAATACTTTTTCAGCAGAAGGGTTGTCTAACAGTAACTTTGGTCCTGTATTTGTGTCTGTAAATATGTACACTGTACACAAATGATACTATTGTGTAAAATGTTTCAGAAGGAAGAGCACAAGACAATTTAAAAACTATTACACACCATATTTCTCTCAGTAACTATCAGCATTTATATTAATACTGAGGTTTGTAGAAAACATTTCCATTGTAGTTTTGTTAATCCCAAATTACCTTTTTAATGAGGGAGGAAAGAAAGGGCATAAATTACCTCCAGTGTGTTTGCTTAGCCTCCTGAATTTGCTTTTTAAAGACATATTACAATATAAGATTATGGGGAGGTTAATGGTTCTTTTTTCTTCCTAGTAAATACCATTAAAATAGATCTGAGGATAAAATATACAGATTTAAGAGTGGAATAAAAATATATAAATATGTGTTATTTCCTGATGCTGATAACTCTGTTAGGAGGCTTTTTGCTTCACAAGATTCCATTTAATTACAGTAGAAAAAATACTGGAATAAACTGTTACTCAGAGGTATACAGGTACATTTTCAACACCACTTTGAAGTTTAGAATTCATATATGTCCTTTTAATTTATTATTACACCAGACAGATAAAGATCAAAAAAAGAAGTGCAAAATCAAAATATTGTGCACTACAAAATTGTCATTTCTTGTCATGCATTATTGTAAAAATAATAGTTCATCTCATTTTATAATTTTTATCAATGTATGCAAATCATATATAATTATTATTCTATTGAATAACAAATCTGAGTGAGTGTTGGTTAGTGTCATTAGTTATACTTAGTACTTGTGAAGTGTATTGGTGTATTGGCAGGCAACTGGAGAGACTGAAATAGGGATTTGCTGGCCAAAGTCTGAGGAAGTTTCTGTCCTAGTGCTGATCTTTATAGGCATCTGGATAAGATCCATTTCAGAGTCTCATCCTTCTCAGGCTATATTGTTACAGGTTAGGGGCACTCCCTGAATGAAAATCTCAGGAACTTAGCACTACGGTACCTTCACGTCAATTGTACTATCGTACTGAATACAAGTAACCAGACAGTACAAGAGCCCTGTTACAGTAAACAGTGTAAAAGATGGGTTTGAATTAAGATCAGGAGACAAAATTGCACTGGGGAAAAAAGCTGATATATTAGATGAACATTTAAAATCCATTTTCACTACTGTACATTCTCTACTCTGGAATTCTGTATTGCTGGTGTTTTATTCACAAGTTCCACAGTTGCTAGTCACATTCTGTTATGGAGAAGGGCAAAAAAGACAGAGCAGTGCCCCCCTCACACAGTAATTGTTTATGTAGGTGGACTCAGGCTTAAGTATAAACACATTTTTTGGCAAGTAGGGTTTGTAAGTGCCAAAATATTGGGTTTGTTTCTTCATGTTTTTTCAGGAACCTACAACCATCTAATAATCCTCTGTACATTGCTTCATCTCTCTGAGAGCTCTCTTGTTCCAGCTTTGATGTGTCAAGACAATTAGTGATCTGGGACCTGCTTCAAATCTTTGCTATATGTTTCTACCATGTGATGGGTTACTGTTTGTCACTGAAACATCAAATTAGCACTCATTCTAGTGTTTAAGCAAAATGAATAATTGTCCCATTTTACACTCCACAAAGTAGAATTTAATCTGAAACAAGGTTTCTTAAGTTTTGGCTGTGCATGAAATACTAATACCCATAAAATTATGATGAAGGAATTTCTGTGATGCAATATTAATGAATAATGATGTGAATTTGCTTAACACACTTTATTTAATCATAAACACCTCATTAATGACCAAAGAACTGCACAACTATGCCTGTGTTTCACGTTAGATTATTTTTGCTGGTGGTGTTTTTAGATGAATGAATAGTTATATTTTTTGTCTTTGTAGACTTTACAAAATACCAGTTTCTGACTCATTTGTCTCTTTTCGGAGTATGAATTAATTACTTGTACAAAGAAATTAAGGTTTAAGGAACATAAATGGTGTTAGAGAAAGTTTTTTGGGGTTTTCTAAAACAATTATTTTAAATACCTTGATAAATAAATTATGTAAATATAACACCAATTATCACGATTTTACATAGAGATTGGAGGTTTTTCTACATTTTTGTAAAAAGTCCATTCTAAACAAAATATTTGGGAGAGGTAACATTTTTCTCCTGATGCTTCCATAAACATTTAAAGTAAATCCTAAACAAAATTTTTTTTCTCTGTGGTTTAAGTAACCATTCCTTCATCTCTTGTGCATACTTTGTTAGGCTAGAACAAAAACATTTGTTCAATTCAAAATTTCTAGAGGTTTGTCATGAGCAAACTGATAGCTTTGACAAGGAGCCTTCATAGATTTCTCTATGCATAACAAAAAACTCTCATTTAAGAAAGGACTATCAGATAAGAGACTGTCAAACGTCAGATATATCAAAAAGTGAACTTTACTACAATAAGACTTTCTTATTTATAAAGAGGATAACAGACATCTAGGTATGTACCTGGTTAAGTGTCAGCTGAGCAATGATTTTGTGTATGTATGTCAAATATAAGACCTCAGTACTTTAACCCAAATCTTCAAGGGACAGTGGTGTTTCACTTTAGGTACCTATTTGATTCTGAAAATCCCTCTTTGTTGCTTAATTCTACTTAAACCCCTACATTCACGGAAAGGCAAGATGATATAAATAGTGAAATTTACTGAAAACTGTCAACATAAAAATGCTAAAAAGTGAGCAGATATTACCTTTGGCAGTTCAAATCTGAACATGTCAAAATTCTGAGTTAGAGATTTGTGGCTGTCGGAGATTTGTGGCATTTGTTCTAAAGACACCCTGCAACACCACAACATCACCATAGCAGATGACTAAATATCTCACAAGATACCGTTCTCCTTCATTCTTTCCCACTCCATCCTTCCAGACTCAAGGCTTCCCACATGTTTAATTATCAGATGGTTTATTGACAACTGGAGGATTGAGTCTTGTTCAAATCTACTTTATTAGAGCAAGTGCTGGGTAATCTTTCATTAATTTCTTGAAACCTGGCCCAGGAGTCTGCTTTGTTTTCAGCTCCCTAATCATTTGCACATTCACTTGACCGGGCCACCCCTTAACTTTTTTCCCAAATGTGTCTCTAAGCCTAGGATTCCCCACCTTCATCAGAGGATGCACCCATGTGATCTTCCGAAATGCCTTGAAAGCCTGCCAGTCATTTCAAAAAAGGTTAAAGGACAACAATACCGTTAAAAAACTAAGGCAATCCCATTTCCAACAGTTGTATTAGATTCTTGGCATCATGAGTGGCACCTGACCTGTTCAAAAAGGACTTGGGTACCACTTTTAACTGAGGTATTAGTTCTTCTTGTTCAACAGCAACAGTGAAATGGTGGATTTGGACAAGACAGACCTAGAAGAGTAAGGTCACAGGATTACCCACAGGATTTCGGAAACACTTCTTATCATCTGCATTTCTGTATTGGAGTTTACATTCCTATATGAATTGCCCAGAAAGATGTTTTTGCCACTTTCAAGGAAGAAGCTGGTAAGGTTTTATTCTTGGCCCACACATTTGGCAGAAAGTCACATTGTTGATGAGTTTTTTCGGTTCTTCCCTTCTTCATTTGGTTCTTAATCAAAAACTCTGGAGACAATGGCATGGAGTAGACACCATATGAATGGTGACTTCCTCCTCCTCTAACAGCAGCAAAATTCTTCCTTTTCCTTTGCCTGTCAGCAAAACTCTCTGAAAAGAAACCATTTCCCCCATTCCAGTGATTTCCTCGTACTGAAGCAATTCCTTTCTTCTTCATCACATCCTTGCTCACTATGCAGAAAAGTGCAATACAGTCCATTTTTCTTCCTGGACAACACAGCCATAAGTTTAAGAAAGTATACACTGGCACAGATGCAGTAGTTCTTCAATAAAAGAACAGTGAAACAATAATCAGGTAGGGAATTTTTATCAACAGATAAACCAAACAAAATGGCTCATTCTTTTACTACAGCACTCACAAACCACATAAATAGGCAGCAAGTGCAAATAATAACTTATGATGACATTACAGGTAGACAAAGGATAAAAGTATTAAAGTCATAGTTTTTAGTTTAAAATTGTGAGATTCTGCCCTTAGATATAAACCCCAGGTTACAGGATCAAGGAAGAGTACTCAGGCAAAATTTGGACTGCCTTGAACAGAAATTTGGAGAAAGATATGGCAAAATTGGATAAGTCAATAAAGCAATTTGTGAGATGCCAGATTCTCATTCTCAGGCAGCATAAAAGGAGTGCTACTTTGGACTCATCTATGCAGTCTGAAACAAGTGCAACAAGTATCCCAGCACTGTGGCACAGAGCTCACTATAACTTCCATTTTTATTGCCTTTGGCCTTTTTCTTTATATCCACTGCCTCACCAGGACCTGCTTAATATTTCTTCACACACAAAATGTTTCATCATTGAAGATGTAAATGCAGAGTCATGGAGATGATCCTTCCAATATGCAGATAATCTGGTTTTCTACTTTTTACATAATACGCAGTATCCAATAGGTGAACAGCAACCTGGTCAGGAAATACAGTTCATATGGCAAGAACTGTCAGCAACCAGAATCACAGTCAACCCCTCTTTTGCAGTGGCTGTTGTAGTTTCTGAAGGATGCCTGGCACTAGTCAAGGCTTCATGAGCCAGAGCGTCGCGCTCCATGCTCAGACTCGTCAGCCAGGCCATTAAGGGCTGGGAGAGATTTCCAACTATTCCCAGCAAAATGATTGTGTTACTGGCTTTACACAGCAATGACACATGAAAAGTGCTAGGATCATGCTCTCCGACAGACCAATTTGACCAGATGACAACAGTGATAAAATTCCGGTGGCACTCTGCAGCAGCTGACAGAATATGAGATAGAAGCTCCTTCCCCTTGGTGCAGAACCCAGATATTTTGGCAAGAGGGGGTACATGCAACAAATAAGCATGTATGTCCTATGAGCAATCCTTTTGCATGGGGCAACCTCTTGAGAGCTAAGCATCTGTATCTCTGACCCACAGGTGGCATGGACCACACGCAATAGCTCAGGCTGGGTATCCCTCCCAGACTGCGATATCTGCTGTCGATTAGGTTTTACTAAACTGTGAGGTGAGGTAGTGGGCATCTGAAGGTTGCTGACTTTTGTATTTTTACTGAAACTTCATTCTCCATACTCAGTAAACTAATAGTGGTTGTCTGGCTAATCAGAACTATGGGTAAGTTCATGAACGCAGAGTCATATCTAATGTTGAATGGGAGTCAGTGGTTGCACAGCTATAACTATGACTGTGCTAAGCAGTAGGACTGTGAATTTAGTCATCTGTGTGTTACCCTGCTACAAGAAAAGACTGAGTATTAGCAAACATTCCACAATTTGAAATAGGTAGGATAAATGTATTAGAAATAGAGAGGCTCAGACTCTGTAATAATAGAGGCCAGTCAAGAAAATGAACTGTTACAAACAATCTCTTTTCTCTGTAAGAGTTATTTGGCTGATTCTTACATTAACCAGCGATCACTTATTACCATACTTACAAATGGAACTGAAACATACAGGGTGAAAATATAATTTTAAAAAGGAGGAGGCTGAAAAAAGTGACTATGGAACTGTGGGTACAGTGATACTCAAGAAAACAGAGACCTGTGATGTGGGAATTTCCACCTCTAAGATTTTGTGTTCTGTTTCCATCTACAACTTACTGCCATGGACTAACATTGCTTTTGAATGTATGGTTAGGTTAAAACCATTCCCCCTCTCCCTAAATTGCACTTTGTACTCTGTTGCTGAAGTGAATTAAGTTTCTGGTTTGAATTAACGAGTCTGTCTTTCAAATATTATTGAGCAGAGAGTATGCTGAAGTCTTTCAAGACATTTTTTATAGTTCTTTTTCTATCCCAATTAAGGTGAGTGATCTAAACTGAAATCTACAGTGGAGCATATTCAGGCCTCTGAAGAATTAACTACCATGTTCCAGTTGAACATTTTCTTCACTTCTTTCTTCCATGTCCTAAAGGCAAACCACTTATCCTAAAGAGCTTGAATTTTCTCTGTACTCTTAATTGGCATCTTCATGGATTGTTAAATATGGGCCTGGTCAATCTTCTGCCTGTTCTATCAGATTTTTTTCCCTAGCAATGGAACCTGTCATATGCACCACCTTCTAACATAGTTCCAACTTACTACATTATAGTAGCATGACCGTTTCCACCATTTGATTCAGACAACAAAATTATGTATTAGAGGGATGTGCATTATGAAATAGCACATCAATTTAATGCCCCAGAAAACTTAGATTTCACAGTACCATGCCCTCAAAACAGAATAAAGCCAACATTTGCAGAGGTAAAAGCTTGACAGTGCTTCAGCTGTTACAGAAGACTACTGAGCATGTGGGAATTGAGTCCATATATAAATATTACATACCCCAAAACCCTGTGTAAATATCAGAAAGAATATGACTTAAATTAACAAAATCAAGGAGTTTCATATTAAGGAAGACACACCCTAGCTCACATTGCTGTGAACAGGAGGGTTAATTAAGGACTCTCTTCACTGTGTTTTCAAAGGTTTGGGCTGCTTTTTTTTTTTTTCAGTCTGTCAGATCCTTCATGGTACTTAAATATAGTTTAAAGTATTTAGTATCCTTGGTGGTTTCCTTAAAGTAAATCTTTCATGGAAGACTCTACAAGTATTGTATTATTTATCTGAAGCTAGTTTCCCAAGCTGGTCTTTTGGATGCACATGCAACTAGGCATTCTTTTAAAACCTGACTTTTATTAAAACATAATTCATTTGAATTCTCCTTTGCTCACTTCCTGAGCAAATCATCATGTATATTCAAAAAATTATATCTGTGGTATTGATAAAAAGGAATGTATCAGGTACATTCATGAAATATATAACTAGACATTTGAAGAAAAAGACCAGCTCAAAGGCTACTGTGGCTTAGATTGTAATTAATTATTGTTTTATTGAGAGTATATATTTTAAATTCATTGCTTTTAACTATGTCAGGATGATTTTCCCAAAATATTATTGGAATTAGGTCTTACTATGGCATGGATTACTGCTTAGGTAGATTTCATTTATGAAACTGAATGGTCATTTTGCACGTAAGTGTTGCCTGTTTTCTGATTACTAGAAAAAAAACACTAAATGAAGACATAGTAAATACGTTTTCAGATACACATATACAGACGGTATTCCACAGCTGGGCAAAATAGGCATTCATTGGACTTCTTATCTGTTAGAGAAGCAGCAGTACGCCTGCCCTAGTTCTCTGAATAGACACTTTCTCTTGGCGTCTTTTTTTTTATACGTAATTACATTTGACATTAAAAGTATAACTTCCCATGGGAAAATGAACTTCTTATTTCATAACTCTGAGGAGACAGTATAAAATAAAAATTATTAACACTTTAGGGAAAAATGCAAACTTATAAAACATTTGTTTGTCAGACACTCCTGAAAACATTCTAACTAGCTTTGTTTTTTTCCTGTCGGACTGAAGACTCATTCCTGGTTACACAGTGTCACAATATTTTACTAGATTCAGTATTTTCAGAAAGAATTAACTCCAGGAGTTGCAGAGCTTTATCTTTAGTTGCTTATGTCTATATTTTAATGTGAAAGCTTGTTTCCATTTTTTTGACTACCTCTTAGCTGTTCTCCTTCCTTTTTATCTGTTTTTGGTGACTCTCCTCTTTGAACATCTGAGGACTCCCTCGTAATCTATTCCAAAATGCCAGAAGAGAAGGAATGAGAAAAGTTATTACTCTTACTTTCATTAAAGACTACCATTCTGTTGTGGTTTAGCCCCAGCCGGCAACTAAGCACCACGCAGCCGCTCACTCACTCCCCCTCCCGCAGCGGGACAGGGGAGAGAATTAGAAAAAAAACTCATGGTTTGAGATAAACACGGTTTAATAGGACAGAAAGAGAGAAAGAAACAACAATGATAATACCGACAAAGGAATGTACACCCCCCCGTGATCGACAGCCCGTCCCCGAGCAGTGATTTCCACCCCCCGGCCAACTCCAGTTTATGTACTGGGCATGACGTCATATGGTAGGGAATATCTCTTTGGCCAGTCTGGGTCAGCTGTCCCGGCTGTGTCCCCTCCCAGCTCCCCGTGCACCCCCAGCCTGCTCGCTGGCAGGCCAGCACAAGAAGCTGGACTGTCCTTGGCTGCTCAGCAACAACCCAAAACATCAGCACATTATCAACAGTTTCTCATCCCAAATCCAAAACACAGTCTCACACTAGCTTCTGTGAAGAAAACCAGCTCTATCCTGGCTGAAACCAGGACACATTCTATAAAATGTGAGGATGAGAAACTGAGGTGGAAACTTTAGTTCTGGGAACTTTGTTATTTTTTGTAATGTTCTTTTAAGGTAAAAGTAGCATGAGGGCAGGGGGGTATTATTATTTAAAAATAAATATTTAAAACAGCCTGCTAAGTGGAAACATACTAGCAAGACTGGAATTTTGAAGATCTTCATCACAGATCTTTCCCGTCTGACAATTACAGCTGAGAAACTGACAATAGTGTGACACTGGTGACATCCCTTCATTTCCTACAGGACAGCACCTATTATGGCCAGCTGTGTAAGTCCTGTACAGGTACAGTAAAATCCTGAGACAAGCAATACAGAGGTTTCAGGGAGGCTTCCTTAGAAAGAGGAAAGCCAAGACTCATGAATTACTCCCAACTGTGGAAGGCCTTGGGAGATAGTAATGTTCTTCAACACTCTCTTTGTCCTTATTCTTTTCTGTCTGTCCTTTTCTTACTTACTTGATTCCTCTCTCTACTTCTTATTCCATTCTTCTCTATTCTCAAATTACATTCAAATCTCTCCACCACAGCTGCTCATCCCAGTATATCCCTTTTTTCCTACTAACTTTCAGTCCTAATTATGCCTTTCGGTTTGTTCCCACCACTATCTCACCCCTCTCAGGTCTACCTTTCATTTCTCTACTCTGTCCCTACGTAACCTGGGAATCAGCAAAAACACACTGAGTGCTTTAGTGAGGCAACTTTTCTGCTCTTCGTACTGATACCCAGGATCAAGTCGTCCACAGCAGAAAGCAGTTCAAATCCTACAGGCTTAGACTGCAGATGGCATGTCTAGAGAATTTGATTGCCAAATTCTTCAGGTCAGTCCTGATGATGGGTGAATGCAGATTTTTCAGAACCTTATAATTTAGCCAACATGGTTTATTTTCCATAAGAACAGTCAAAGAGATGTCCTTAACACCAAGAGTTTCCCTTGCCAATCTTTGATTCCTGCTCTGAAACACAAGCAAGATACAAGTGAACAACAGTGGTTTGGGTCTTTTCCTTCTTTAAAACAAAGTAGAAACCATGTTTATCTTACAAGACGCTTTACAAAATTTTCCATCACAGAGAATTCTCATCTCTGAATAGTTTAAAGTTTGCCTAAGTTCATTAAAGATCTGGTAAAACGTATCAAGCAATGGGTTATCTTACACTTACATAGTGGTAGACTAAACCTGGTAAGATTTAGACTGCTTCTTAGCCTGGGACAGTGTAGAAAGATGAAGAAAGATACCTACAACCTTTCCATCTTTTGCAGACAGATCCAACTTTGTTATAAGGAAGGGTATAAATCAAAGCAAGAACTTCCACTACAAGTAGCTCCTCCAAAGTTGAAAAGACCATGTTGTTTCAGGATAGGAATCAGATAAAGCCACATTGGAACTTGTTTTCTTCAGGACATTAATCTCTGTTACCATAAAAGTGTAGGTCATGGATATAGTCTAACCTGGAAGGCTTATCTTGACCAATCTGACACTCCAAAAAAAGTAAGAATATGAGATAAGGTTTTTTTCTCCTAAAAAGGTACCATACTTTGCCATTTTCAGCTTGCTTTGGGCATACTGCTTGGTCTTGCTGAGGAGGACATTATAGAAAGTAGACAGAAATCTTCAGACCCATGTCAGGATTTCACAAGCTTGTATTTTACAAGCTTGTTTAACCTCATAAGTTTTTTCACCTTTGTGTATCTCTTCCTGAGGGTGGTTGGTAAACTTATAATTCTTTGCACAGTTTTTAAACTACTGATAAAGAAAAAGTTATTGCCACTAATTACACAATTATTATTACTGATTTAGATATTGTGATGTTACTATTGCTATGAATAGAAACACATTACATCAGCAAGACAGAGTACAAAAGTTTGATCACACATCACAGGTTTTATACTGCACATGTTCTGAGCATGATTACTATAGTATGAAATGCATATTCATTTATTCATGTTCCTTCCATGACATAATAAGAGTAATGAGCAAAACTGATCAGAACTTTTTTTATAATAACACATTAGTTATGTAAAAATAAATGTTTACAGTTTCAAACCTTGTATAAAAGATTCTTAATGCCATTTTAGGAAAGGACTGGAACATGATGCATCACTTTTATGAAAGGGGATGGGTAAGAGATGAAAAAAAGATGAGATTCACCAGAAAATAGCTTTTCTGACCTCATCTGGCTTCTTTTTTTCCCTGCAGAGCTGTATTTCCATGCTGTCCAGGATCACTGTTATAGCAAATTGACCAACTAGAGAAATCTTAAATATAAAAAATACTGAGGTACTCTTTTGCTCTTTATGTGTGGGATGCACATAATTTGTTTTCCTTACTCTACAATATAAATATTTTAAAGTAAGATTGTGGAGATAGATGCATAACTACATGGGACATAGTGTACTTCAAATTCTCACTTCTCTTGCACCATTCACTAGGTAAAAGCATGTGTTGCAGTGATTCGTGGCCTTAATGAGCATGTGTAGTCCTGTTTAACAGCAGTAGTTAAACACACAAGGAAATATTTGTCATATTTGGGCTTAAGCATATGCAAGCCATTCTTATGTTAAAATAGTTAAGAGAGATCTTAAAATAGAATTCTTACATTAAAATATATTAAATTGTCTGTCTTTTTGATGGAAATATATTGTATTATATTCTATAAAAGATTGTGAAGAAAAATGAGAAAGACACAATGAAAATGGGTAAAAGAACAGAATATTTTCCCCTTCATCTGACACATGACAGATCTGATTTTGCCCATTTTCAATGTGCTCTAACAAGTTAACAGGCATGGAATAAGATTTTTTAATGATTTTTCTTCTATCTGTATCGTTAATGTTTCATGATATAGTGAACTTTTAAAGCTAGGAAACTCTAGAATGTTTTGATCATACACGATCAAAAGAAGATGTCCTTATCTACAGGCTCATTGTGATGTCAGTTTCGACAAGGGAAACCTATGTTTATAATCTGATATTTGTTTTAGTTAATTACTTGTTGCATCATCTTTTTTAAAACCCTGCAGAAATGCTAGTTGAAATGCAGCATATCAGTCCAGCCCTTCATGCTAGGTACTCTACATAATTCTTTTTATTAGCAGAGAAGGACGTATGCTCCAGCCTTCCTCTTCCTCATCAATATACCTGTTGTGCCCAAAGAGCAAGGTTGCTCTGCATGTGTGCTGAAGGCTACCTAAAGCATAGGGTTTATTGTACGTGTACACAGATATCTTCTGATTTTCTCCTCATAACAAAAGAGTGTGGTTGGCAGGTAGCTTGCACAGAGAGAAAAAAAATCATGCAACCTGTTCTTAACTGCTAGACAGCTTGTTCTAGACACACTCAAGAGAAGCAAGGGAATAGATGAATTGCTGTGGTGGTGGTATCTGACAGCCAAATACAAATTTCTTGGGGAGTGGAAAAGGAGAGCTATACAACTCTGCTGTATAATGCATGATCAGTAAGCCAGTATGACAAGAGATAAGCTGAAATGACCCTGGAGTAAGAAGTGACCAGAAGCAATTCGCCTACTTCTCATTAGTCCTTAACCTCTTTAGGATTTTGGGGGGGGAAGAATCTTCAGGCAGGGGAACCAAGCTGGATAAATTGCATCTGCAAGCTGCAGATCACCCAGGATGACAGGTGAAGAATCCTTTAATAACCTACGGCACTAAACTTTCCTGAGAGGTGTGCTACGCAGCCTCGCATGGAGGATTTTGAAGGTCATGTGCTGCTCATGTACAGCTCAGTCACATGCCCATCTCATAACAAGCGATGTGGTCTCTGCCATGCAACAGGAGTAGAGAAGCAAAATGCTCTGCCACCAGGCATGCTTTGGTCACATATTTTGTCCCTGGCTTATCAGCACATTGTGGAAGCACCCGCCTGACCAGGCATTCATGCATACCTTGCCTAGGCATACACTTGACATGTTAATGTGCAGGGGTGACTGAAAGAAGGGCTGTGGAACCACCACAAAAATAAGCAGCAAAAAGTGGCCTGCAAAAATAATTTCCTATGCCAGCTGCTGTACAAATGTGAACTAATACAAGTAAGGCAAGCTGCAAATGTCCACAGCTATTTCTTTTCCTCCCTGCAATTTAAAATAGATTTTTTAATGCTAGCTAATCCTCTAAAAGTGTAGATTATAGACTGCATAATGCAAAAAAAGTTTATATACTCTAGCAAAACTGTAAGGAAGACTTCTACATTTAGAAGTCTACATTGCTAATTTGATACAATTGTTCTTCAAAAGTGGGATTACATTTCCACTAGTTAATACATAGCACAGTTAAATTTCATGGTCTGTAGATAAAATAACGCACAGAGTTTATATTAATAAACCTTAGGCATAGCAACAATGCCACCAGATACACCTGCAAATGTTTCGTGCATATTGCTTACAGCGGAGAGGCCCTGAGACAACTTCCAGGGGAAGGACAAACGGTAGGTCAGCAGTGGAAATAGAGGGATACATCATAGATTTGCTTCACTTTTTGATTTAAAATTTGGAAAGTGAAAGTTATTTTCAGTTTTTATAACCACATTTTTTAGCAACTATGAAATATACAGAAACCTCATCCACCAAAGCTCTTACAGGTTTGTGTAACTATGTCAGTAGTCGTGTCAGCACACACTTAAATAACTTAAATTATGTTGCCTCTTTGTGTGTAGAGCATATGATAATATAGAGGTACATAGTATATAAAGTTTAAAAGTATGGGCTAAAAATCAGATTTCTTTTGTGGTATGAAACCATGGTGTTTTTATGAGACAATGTTTCAGGACTTCATTGAGGTAGAAATATATGTACTTTAATATAATTTGCAAAACCTCTTATGTTCTCCCAGTATCCATGATAAATTTATTCTGATATACTGAAAACTTAATTTTTCTTCCCTTTCATATGCCAGGGTGTCCTATCATTGCTGTTTAATTGCCCTTTTGTTCAGCGGTGCTTTATAAGGATATTTCAAATATATTTGAACTGAAAAAAAAAAGTGTTGCTACTGGCAATTCTTCATAGCTTATGTCCATAAAGAACACAGAAATGTGTCATTGTATGAAAACAAAGGTTTGAACTAGGTCAAAAACATCTTTTCTTGAGAATCCCATCATTTTCAGTTTCTTCTGGGGCTCTGAAGGCCATATAAAATTACTCTTGAGCAAATAATATTTAAAACATAAAATCATCACATTAGTTTCTTGGTATAACCAAAAGAGAAAAGGAATATATGCTAAAAAATTAATGGACTTTATTTAATGTATCATTCCTAAAACTACCTATTCATGTAAAATACATGAGTTCCAGAAGCAAATTCTATTCAGAGATCCAAAGTAAAGTGCTCCTCTGGGCAAACCTCCTATTCGGAACAAATTTCTGTGTTTCTGCAGAGTTGTTTTGACATGAACACACAGTGGATGATTCTATACTTATCAACCTGACAACATTCTTCTTAAAACCCGAAACCTATAGAACGAAACGGTCCAGTTACAGGTTGCTGATCATTGAGAAGAACGGGAGCCTTAATTACCTGTTCACCAGATCCATTCGGTAGAGTCTTCCTTAATGTGTCACACAGAATGAAACGGAAATTGTAATTTCATAGGTTTCCTTCTCTGATTTTACTTTCCTTGATTTATTACTAATATAGTACTTTATTTTTAAGCAGGGAGATTCCTACAAATAAGCTCTTACAGTCAGAATAAGATTAGAAATAGGAACAGCAAAAATATAGGATTGAAAATATATCCCAAAATTTTTTACTCTTGTTAGTGTACTAATAGATACTGTATATACTAGAGATGAGATCTCTATAAAAATT
>NW_010529971.1:0-8255 GCF_000687285.1 Phaethon lepturus | reverse complement strand
TATTAATAAATAATTAAATATTACAAATTAAACCATCTACTAGATTTTTGTTTTCTTATTTAACAGACATGCATTTAACTACCCAAGGCTGGATAGTTACAAGTTTGACTGTTACTATAAAAAATATAATATTATTAAAATACAGTTACAATTCAGTTAAAATACACTTTTGTACAGATACACCACATGGGATCACCTCAAGGATTTTGTAAATCGTTGATACAGTCTGAAGCATTCCTTACTACACTGTTGGATAAAACCCAACCTGTTTTGACAGGTTAGGCATTTGAGTGATCCCTCACTAACCATATCACTGAAAATATTCAAGTATAAATAAAATAAATAGATAGGTAGGTAGCTAGATAGATAGGCAGACAGACAGACAGACAAAGTGAAACTGGGTTGTAGGACAAGACCCAGACTGCTTTATAGCACAGACATGTAACCTCTTAAAGTCATGAAGAAGAGACAATATCATTCAGCCAAAGGATAGGGAGTAGCAACTTCTTATACTGGCTTTGCTTTAAGTGAAATTATGTAACAAGTTCCAATGTGATTTAGGCATAAACTGTAGCTTTTTACTTTGTAATCGAAGAATAGGAATGCAGTGATTAAAAAATTTGTTAATAATAAATGTTAATGATGTTTATGGGGTTTTATTAGTTGTGGGGAGTTGGTAAAATTGTGAAAAAATCATGATGCTTCACTTTGGTTTTCTTTTTACAGTAACTTTAACTCAGAATTTCTTTTCACTTCTAAGAAAGATAAGTTTAATTTTGTGCTAAACTAATTGTAGTGCATCTTGACAATTATTTTTTTTAATTTTTCAACTAACTATTACTTTAAAAAATATTGTTAGACAAACCTAAACAATTTTGGACATTGTTTTAGAAATTTAGCAAATCAAGAAATCAGCTTGGTTTTGTAGCTTTATATGCAGTCCTGAACAAAAATGAACCTAAGTGTGTAACTAGGAGCTCTCCTCAGTTAAAGTTTCAACTAGTGGCCTTTACTAGAGAGAACTGTCTTGCATAAGGGAGTTTACTATCTCCATTTAATAAGAGCAAGTCAATAAAACATTAATATAATAGCAAGACTAAATCTTTTGCTTGATTTGAGCACGTATTTAATGTAATTCTCCTCATAAAGACTTTTTTTTTCATCTCTAGAACCACCTGTACTGACAGTATCTGAGTTGATGTTGCTGGTTAGGATTTTCAAATGAACCACACAGACTTAAAGGATAGTATAATTTTCAAAACTCATTTTTGCACCGTGAAAGCTAAAGATATACAAATACTGAGGTCATTGTTTGTCATCTTTAAGCTTTTGCTGACCTCACCTAGTTCCAAGAACAAGTTTAATTTCTGCCAACAGTATGGCTGAAGCATCATCCAGTTGAGTTCTGGTGAACCACTTCTTCATGTTTCTGTTTGGGCATGCTATGAGGACTGCACTGCATTCTGTTCTGGCTGTGCTTCCATCACCCAGATGAGCTACATTGAGTTTATTTATGCAATCTCTCATAATTTAGTATGATGTTCTGTCACTTGTAATGGTTCTCTGGCCTACATTTAATTTTTGCTGCCATGGCAAGGTTGTTCCTGGTACCTGATGTAGCACATCTGAAGTTGTCTATGGTACCTCTCCCTAAGTTCTATGCTGCAGTCTGTGGTGTAGACCAATATGCTCTCAAATAACACCAAAATACTAAGCGCTTTTTGAAAATGCAAGATCTTTAACCCACTTAGGTGTAGGAAAGCAGGCCAAAACGAGCATGTGCTTCCTTTCTTTTGCTTCTTATTGATGCATTTGTCCGATGCTCTATCACTTTGGATACAACTATGTCATCTTTGTAAGTAGCACTGACCCACTAGCCTTCTACTAAAACATGCCGGGGATGAACTCTGAAGATGTGGCTTATGCAATGGTGGGGCTGAAAATGCAGAGGTGATCATCACCATTAGCTACACGTGAAATATCCAACTTTATTTCTCCATATTTGGGGATTTTATCGTATTCAAAAGAGAGCATCTGATAGAATTAGCTTAAAGTTTCGTGATGAGGGAAATGGCAAAACTGAGAGACAGCAACTGACTACAAAAGAGCAGAAGCAGCAGCACACCACTTTCACTGTAGGTGTACTTTTTCAGTGTTAAGGGATTTTGGATATTGGCTGTGGTGAGATTATCACTGGTGAGAATGCAACATCAGTACAAAGTGCAAAAAGTTTAGACTGTCTAGAAACAAACAACATAATACAGTTTGATTCACTTCCCAGGAACTTAACTGATAGTTTACATTTTCAATAAGAAATGTCAGTGCTGTACATGTCCTCTCCAAAACTACATTTGCCTACCTGCATTCTGGCTTTCTTATTGCAATCTGATTAGGAGCCAGAAAACATAATGCATAGAGTTTACAATTTACATGTGAATAGGGGCTGTCTGAAGACAATGCAACTGTGAATTTGAGAACAGGCGATAGCTGTGGACATTGCTGAAATTGCCAAAAGGAAAGAAAAAAAATTGCTAGGGCATTTATTGTGTGATCAGAATAGATTATTGAATCGAGCAAATAACAACTAGCAAGGAAAACAATCAGCAAAAAATGAGAAAGACTGGGAGGTTAAGCAAGGTGTAAAGATAGGCTAGGGATGCAGTACCTCTATTTGACCTAACAGTATACATAAGAAATAAATTCAGAGCGAATGGCTTTTATGAAAAAAATTACAATGTTGGAGGAAAAAAAAATGAGCACATACTTCCAGCACATACATCTGGGGGGGGAGCGTCCACCTTAGTGCCCAAAAGTCTGCTATTTCAGTTATCAGTAAAACAGCCTGTTAAGACTGTTAACAGCTGCCCAGTGAAAATCTTATATCTTCCTAGAAGCCCAACTTTGCTGAGATAAGTTACTGAAGGCATTCTGACGAAAGATACTTTACTATATTTGTAGAAAATGCTAGAATGATGTTGTAGGACAGAAGGAATTTGGATAATATTTTTATCCAGTTTTTATCCAGCAGTGTAAAACGAGGTATGAAGGGCTACAGGTCTGTTTGTCCTCTTCTACCTTTTTAACCTACCTGTTTATTTTTAATCTTTATTCACTTTAAAGGGAAATTAAATTCTGAAATTCCTCTGTGCAAAACAAAATCAGTCAGCTTAGTAACGATTCAGAGTCAGATGCTTTATCATCATCAGTAGGGCACTGTCAGAAGTACATATTATGATTAAAAATGGTTCTAGAGTGTTCTTTGGCTCCAAAGGTAATTTAAAGAAACTGGACTCTGGCTAAATTCCATCATTATAATGCCTCTAGGAAAGTTCACACAATCAAATTATAACAGAAGTCCACTTATTAATAAATCTGTATTTCCTTTCTTCTTGAAAGAGTTGAGGTTTGCTTGTTAGATAAGGTCTCAAAATGAAATCTCAGGGTAAAAGAGAGTAAATAAATGAGTATTAGCGTATAAATTCCAACAGACTCATGACAAAATTTTAACTAATGTTTCAGTTTGAACTCCAGAATCTCACTTCATTTTAAGTTATGTCTAATATAGTGTTTCCTTCCCACAAGCTCCTCAGCTGAAAAACCTATTATTCAAGGTGAACGGTATAAACTACAAGTTTTGAAAAAAACCAATGGAGAATGGATGCACAGTAATAATTTCTAGCACTTTCTAACATTAACATTTCTGCTTTCATAGAAAAAGTATTCATAAAGGATCTGTTTGTGAAGAGTTTTCTTTAATACAGTAACTCTTCATTATCACTGGCACCTGTAGCAACATACTATATATCTTGCACTTTTCTTTGAATGCAAGGACTGTGAAAAATGCTAAGTGTTTGAAGCAAAGTGAAGCTGGGTCTTTCTCCCACATGCCCTGTTATGACTCTTTCACACAGTATCTTGCTCCAAAGCCTCTGAAGTCAACTGGAGTCTTGGCAGTGACTAATCCTAGGCTACTTCCCTGCAGTGCATGCATATGCAATTGCAGTTTCTGAGAAAGAGATGTATCATTTTCATACAGAATACATGGTCACATAATTTTGACTATTTTAATCATAGTTTTGTAAATTATCATTTTTACTCATGATTGTTCACTTCTTGTTCTCCAGCGAGGTGAATTAGTTTTTTTATTGTCTTAAGGGCTTGGTTTTGTGTTTTTATATGTGTGATTATGTGTACATTTATTCATGTAAATGTAATGTGCTATACCCTTGTTAGAGAATCTACACTAGAGAACTTTTATTGCAACTCATTTGTAAGACAGCAGTGTATATGATCTTTACCATTTTGGAGAGATCACTGTCCCAATTGTTCAAATGCAGGGATAAAGGGAAATGGGAAGACCACTGTTATTAGCTTGCAGTGTTTGTCCAAACATGCACATTATAAAATAGAGGTAGCTGCTCAGACGATCTGTCTTTTGTCATCAAGATACTGGGAACTGCTCTGTCTCTGTGGCCTTAAATAGTCGCATTGGGTCTTTCTCAGCACACTTCACACATCTTTCTTTATGCAATCTGTAGAAAAAACCATGTCGTAATGAAACTGGGAAGTAGCTAGTTGGTCAGCTGGACAAACACAGGCAGGTTTTAATTAATTAAATTGCATTTATCTTGGATAAATAGCCTTGGGTAGGTATTTTTACAGAGGAACATTGAAATACCTATGTTTATAACACTTTATTCACATCTCCACACATTAAACATATGACTGATATACCACTAGATGTAGTAGGCCATATTGTTACTTTTTGTGAGGTGGCAATTTTCCAAGTAAAGCTTCAATATTCTCTTTTACATGGTGGGAATGTTATAAAATTTTAATTTCTGAAAATTCATCATTAGAACTGCATTTTTTCTGAAGTCCAATGAGATTTATTATCTGACATATTAAGATGAAACAATATAGGCAAAAATTGACTGTTCATATTTTATCATGCTCTTTTTTTCATAATGAAGAAGCCATTCACCCAATGTCAATTTTCAGTTAAGTTGAGTTTTGTTTATTTGTCAGAGCTTGATGACTTTCCACATGCTGTTTCAATTGCAAAAGAGGGGACTTATTATAAATAACAAATAAGTATATATTTGTATGCATGTGTTTCCAAGACACAGATTTCTAGTCAAATGTGAAAGGTTGGGCTCCTAGGAATGAACCTTCCACAGTGACTAAACTCTTTTTAACAAAAAAAAAAGTTGTTATTTTCAGCAAAACACTTGCAGGTACCACTGAAATCAAAGCACAGAATACCATGATATTTTACCATACGAAAACACGGGCAGAAAAGTCAGCAACACAACCTTTGTATCATTTGCTTATTTCTTTTTTATATCTTTCTAGTCTATTCAATTTTCTCCTCACTGCAAACACAGTACAAAAGTGAAAAATACAAGAAAACAATCAGACAGTATGTATTGCTAAAAATGCAATTTATTTTCTATTGAAATTCCAACAATTCTAGGAGCTGTTGAAATTTCAACTTTGTCCCAGTTAAAAGAAATTCCTGTGTCAACGCGATTAAATATACCAAGAAGTATTTGCATGTAAAGATATACTTACATAAACACACAATAGTATCATCTAACAATTCAGACTAAACTGGAACTAAAAAGTTAAAATATTTTCAGACATTTGGGAAACCAAACAAGTAGTCTAGGAGAGATTATTTTGAAAGTTAATGAAAATAAATCAAAGAATCAGTCATAGTAGAGGCAGTTAAGACCATGTCTGCAAAGAAACCTGCCAGGTTTGATATGTGTAGAGGTGATCCAGCCACGGAGTGAAGAGGGTGGTGAATATGAGCTGATGCCCATCTTAATAAGATGCACCTCCAGATGGAAATTTGGGCTACTTCCTTTCTCAGCTAACTTTTGGAGATGCCTGTTGTTAACTCATACTACTGTCTCTGTATTCTTCAAGAAAGAACTTCAAAACCATTTTCATGTCTAACGTAACTCAGTAAAGTACCGAGTACGAGGTGAAATGAGTGTCTTTATTCAGAAGCAAAATGGGAATTTTCTACAACTGCCTCTTCCCTTCATCCCTTTTACCTTGTCCCTGGCCGTATTTTTTACATAATTTGTAGCCTGTTTAATTTCCTGTGAGGATCTTCATTCTGCCTAACACAAGTGTCAATAACTATCCATATTTATCTCCTATGGCTTCTTTGATCAAAAACCGCTGTTGAGCATACTGCTTATCTTCAAGTATCTCCTGCATAGTGTAGACATTAAGTTTTTATGCCAGATATGGGGAATTTAGCTGTTTAAAATGTCAGCTGGTTCTGCTTAATTCAATATCTGAGCTTTGTATTTCTGTAATGAAAAAATCTTTTTTTTAGTAAAATATAGTAGTTAGTAAAATGTAATTTCAAAGGTATCCTCAGGGAATTCTTTACCATGTGCTTTAATATTTTCCAAGGCAACGGTGAAAATTCTAGTATCCTCATATTACCTTCAGATATACTTCAGAAATTTTATATAATTATCCATTACAATACCTTAAAAATCCTTCAAGAATACAAAAAAAACCTAACCCACAACAACAACCAAAAAAGGCCAAAAAAACCCCAACCTTGAAGTATTGCAAAATAGCTTCATCTGCCTGGAAAGATTTTAATAGTAATCCAAACAAAATGAATTCTAGGGAATGTTGCTAGGAATTGTAAAGGTTTTTACTATTGTCTGGACTGTTTGGTAGACAAGCTCTTAAGTTGTTTTTAACATTTTACCAGAAGCTCATGACGACAACTTCACTTTATTTTCTTTTCTGCTGAGACAAGATTTGCTTTCTGCACTTGGTTGTTTTTTCCCTCTCTTCTAATTCTCACATATTTTCTTCTAAGCCCATGAGCAGTATTAATGAGATGGAATACTTGCAGAGTTTAAAACTTAATATATGCAATCAGTGAAATTTATTTTGTTTTAATCAGATTTGCTGCATATGAATAAAACATGTAGTTACTCCTGTGCTGCTATATTTCTGTTTGAGAAATTTCATGCAAGCTGTCTTGGAGAACTGAGATCCCCTATCAGGTTTTTATTGCCTTAACCATGTTTGTGTCATACACAGGACAAGAAAAAGCTCTGTAAACAGAAATGTCCTACTCTTGGGTGAGAAAAGCATACTTATATACATATACATGAAATCATACAGTACTAGTGAACTCCTTCAGAACATAATTTTGATGCATTGCTTGTGCATACTGACACTGAAATAAGGAAACTGCAGTTGCAAAATTATTTGCCAGATTTCAAATGTTTCCAGAGGCCAGCTAGTTATGTACAGATGTATCATCCAAATTCTAACAGCATTCGGGGTTCTGGTTTTGTGACTGACTTGACTTTACGTTCTGAGCTTGGAGAAGCTCTGATTTCAGTGGTGTGGGTAACCATTTATTTTTCGTCAGTTATTCAATTGGCTTGTTAACTTAACATTTATCAATAATCTGGATGCAGAAGTTGAATGCACTATTAGCAAGTTTGCTGATGATACCAAGCTGGGAGGTGCTGTTGACTCTCTTGAGGGACAAGATGCATTGCAGGGGGATCTAGATTGATTAGAGCATTGAGCAATGATTAATGGTATTAAATTTAGCAAGTCCAAATGTCGGACTCTGCAATTAGGATGGAGTATGCCAGGCACAAGTCTAAACTGGGAGACGAGTGACTGCAGAGCAGCCCTGCAGAAGGCATCTGAGGGTGCTGGCTGACAGCAGGCTCAATACGAGTCAGCAGTGTGCCCTGGTAACCAAGAGAACAAACCACATCCTGGGGTACATCAATCACAGCATAACAAGCAGGTCAACAGAGGTGATTATCTCACTGTGTTCAGCGCTGGTGCGGCCTCACTTTGAGTACTGTGTGCAGCTTTGGGCCCCACAATTTAAGAAAGATGCTAAGGTACTTGAATGTGTCCAGAGTAGGGCAATAAAGCTGGTGAAAGGGCTGGAAAGCAGGCTAAGGAATGACTACGGACTTTGGGCTTGCCTAGTTTGGAGGAAAGGGGGCTGAGGGGTGACCTCATTGCTCTCTACAGCTTCCTCAGAAGGTGAAGTGGAGAGGGAGGTGATGATCTCTTCTCACTAACATCCAGTGATAGGATGCATGGGAATGGTTCAAAGCTGCACCAGGGAAGGTTCAGACTGGCTATTAGGAAGCATTTCTTTACCAAGTGGGTGTTCAAACACTGGAACAGGCTTTCTAAAGGAGTGGTCAACACCCCAAGCCTGTCAGTGTTTA